>NC_140126.1:67541050-67599682 GCF_964035555.1 Netta rufina
TGTGGCGCAGCGTTTTTTCCCTGTCTTAAATATGCTCTCACAGAGGCGCAAAACAACATCGCTTATTGGCTCGGATCTGGAAAACAATGGGGCCCTTCCCAAACATGGGGCAGCTTCTAGATCTTTCTCACAGAAACCACCCCTATGGCTCCCTGCTACCAAAACCTTGCCACGTAAACCCACTACAACTTTGCAGCTTGTGGCTCAGCCCTGTACTTGGTTTCAAAGACAACCAGGGTTTTTGAGGAGTGGCAATACAGTCTTCCAAAAAGGACAGAGATAGCAACAGTTGATAAATAAGATATTCACAGAAAATCTCAAATAATTCACAGCAGCCATAAAGAAGTTCCCTTATAGCAGTTCCTCAGTATAAAAATAAAGAATATAATTTTTGAAGTTTTCTTGATTTGAAGGTTTTTTTTGAAGTTTTCAGATTTCTACCCAAAATCATTTCAGAAAATACACAGAAAAAAACAAGGAGGACTTATTTCTCAACAGAAGAGTCCAAGAAGAAAAAAATATTAAGCCATAGCTGGCTGGAAGCTTATTATGTATATCAAGCAGTCTAATCAAGATGGTTTTCAGGCATCTACTTTATGATTTACAAGTGATAAGAATAACTCAGCTTAACAATGAAGAAAGTGCAAGGAAGTATTCAGTTCTGATATCTAATTGGTTATTTTCATCAAGCCCTCTGACTTGTCAGCTATTTCAGGTATATTTGTCAGGTATCTTTTCTATCTGAGTAAAACAGTATCTTGCTGTTCTCAAAACAGGCCTTCAAAAAGTATAATAAAGCAAGAGCAGACCTTGCTCATTTTATATATTTTATATATTTAGTTTTAGCCAAATCATTGGTCCAAAATTCTGAAGAAACTGGTAGGTTTGTCTCAGATCTCCTCTATCACTTTACAACAATATGATGTCTATGTTTTTGTTCTTTGGGAAACTACAATCTTAATTCCAACCTGCTATTCAGGTGTTATAATCTGCTTTGACTATTTTGATTATTGTCAGGGCATGGACTGTCTGCTACTCTGCCCAGTGGCATAAGAGTGCCATCATGTTGCTAGGCCCCTAAGCCCTACAACAAGAAAAAATAATATTTAACCTATATTGAAATACCACATTTGATTTTTGCCTACAGACGAACATATTCAGACAAGGCAAGTGAGATATATTTTCAGTTCGTTTCTTACAATTTAATCAGAACTGGAAAATTGGTAAATGAGAATAATGTCTCATTTTCAGTGGTCAGATGGATAGAATTTAAATGCATTATAGTATCTTTAAAGGCAAGAAGTTTTCTAATGAATTTTCCAGCAGAGTGTGGGAGTGTTTTGCCCCTTGATTTTGATGAGAAATGGGTGTTCAGCTACTGAAAATCCTACTGAAAATCCTACTCCATGCCTATCTGCATCTTTAAGCACTCTTGAAAATATGTCACAAAAATGCTCCGTGAAATTAAGTGAGATGTCAGGGTATGTTGCTGACAGGACAGTTTTCTCTAATGCCATATATGCAGATTTGATGCAACTCCTAAACATTGCTGTAGGGTTTGTCCTCAGTGTAGTAAGATCCCTGACAACTGGTGCAACAGGTCTTTTACATAATCTATGAAAACACTTTGAGTACTTCTGCCTGTAAAGTAGGGCAGCTGTTAGGAAGATGGTTGACATTCATAAATATATTCATTTTCTTAATGCCTTTCTTTTAAACTGGCCTTATAAAATTCATGTCTATAAGTAATATGTGCTTTCAAGGTCTTTCCCCTATGTTCTTATGGAGGTATTTATTTAGTAATCAAGCTAGTAAAAGCAGTAATCATTAAGATAGTAAATTTAGTAATTTGGTGATGAAATACTGCGGCAAGGTCACACAGAATAAGTAAGAAAGTTATTTCCCAGCCTACAGGCAAGAGAAAAATATCTATCAGAGTAAAAATTGATGCAAGATGAAGCCCAGCCACAGGAGAAGAGGAAGCATGATAATTTTCTTCAAAGGAAATGAAGTGGACAACACAAAAACTGTAGCTTTTACACTTAAGCCTTCTTCCTAGAACACATGTTAATGAATAGATAGCAATTTAATTTTTGTTTAACCTTAGGGATAAGGAATGAAGATAACAGAAGCAGAGTGAAATAGTCCCATTTGTAAGTTGAAGTTAATGGATGATGTCATATGATTCTTTTCAAAAACAACTGTAATGGAAATGTCACCCAGGCAGGAATATCATCCTTTAATAAATGACACATACATGCAACCACTGCTAGATCACAATGCCTGAATAGTTCATATTTAAAGCTAGCAGGAACAACATTTCCCTTTTGCAAAAGAGCTTTCTTAATGAACCTGAGTGTGGATTTTTCTACCAAAGAACACAACTGTAAGATTAGTTTCAAGTTTTGAGGAGCTTTGTATCTCAAATCAACATACTGTTTTTGTTTGTTTGTTTGTTTTTGTCTCAAGGTAATGGTATTTCACTGATTACTCTGAACAATTCAAACATCAGAGTGCAAAAAACACTCCTTCCAACCTCAGCTATAATCCTAATTCCTTTGCAAAGGGAGTAGCCATGATGGGAAATCTTTAGCATGAATAATGTGTCTCCCTACTTCTGCATTAGAGCTGAAAATCTAGAACTCTAGGGAATATATTATTTTCTTAAAATATGTAAGTTTGTGCTGTAGGATTTGATTCTGTGGTATAGGAAAAGTGTCTCAGATGCATTTACAAATTTGTACAGATTTTTCTCTAGGGTGACAGTGATAGCATGAAAAAATTAGGTTTTTCTTTTATGCATTATTAATAAAATTTCGTATATGCTTTTGTCTATTATGGTTTTAAGAAGCCACTGAAATACAGGTCTGCAGCTTCATTACAAAGGGGAGGAGAGGAGAAGTCCTTCTTCTCTCTGGTTACTTTCCTTCTCTCTGGTCCTTTCCTTCTCTCTGGTTACCAGGGATTGGACCTGAGAGAACAGCATGAAGCTGCATCAGGGGAGGGTCAGGATGGGTGTTAGGAAAGGGTTCTGCACCAAGAGGGTGGTCAGGCACTGGAACTGGATCTCCAGGTACATGGACACTGCACTGAGCCTGCTGGAGTTCAAGAAGTGTTGGACAAGACTCTAGAACATGTAGTCTGACTTTTGGGTGGCCCTGTGTGGAGCCAGAGGTTGGACTCGATGATCCTTGTGGGTCTCTTCTAACTCAGGATATTCTATGATTCTATGATTCTGGGTATCTACCTATCTATTTTGTTCTATTTTGTTTTGTTTTGTTTTGTTTTGTTTTATTTTATTTTATTTTATTTTATTTTATTTTATTTTATTTTATTTTATTTTATTTTATTTTATTTTATTTTATTTTATTTTATTTTATTTATGTATTTATTTATTTATTTTCCACACCACTTCAGTTTGCTACATAAAACATCATCCTTCTCCTCAGAAGCCTTCTTTGTCTGGCTGGCTTACCTCTGCCACCATTTACCCAGATGTCTCAATACACTTGGCAAAGATGCAGAAGAATCATAATATCTGTTTTAAGTTGGGGAAAATGAAGCACAGAGAAGTTACAGAGAAGGGACAGGTGATACACTCTTGATATATCTCTGCTTAGTTCACAGCAACTATCACTCCAGGAACTTGGGACATCTCAAACGTGTGTGCTTAACCAAGTTAAAATTTAAATTTGGAGTTGTTATTAGGTTTTGGTTCTAAGGGTTGAAAGTTACTGAAAATACTATTGATTGTCACAGCTCAGAAATCCTTGGTTTTAGCAGGGTTTAGGCTAAACAAAAGTATACATGTATGTAAAAATCCCTTGACATTGCAATTGTGTGATGAAGTTTCAGTGGTCGCTGTTCATGCTCAGAACAGCTTTCTGGAGAAGCATTCTCACCTCTGGCTGACCCAGGAGGAAACTGAGGTAGAAAGTGAGGTGGTTTTGTCAGGACTACTTGTGGAACAGAGGTCAGTTATTTTCCAACTTTTGACACAGCCCTTAAATCTTCCCTAGCACTGTTCTGTGGCTGTGGAGATATTTGTGTCCTGCTCTTTGTCTGAATTTTTATTGTATATAGGCCATGATAAGTAAAACTGGAAAAACTATGAAAAAGGAGGATGATTGCAAGAAAGAGGCAAGGATAAGCTTGTTGGGACTCAGATGCAGGATCCCAGTGCTTCAAAAGCAGGAAAAAGATAGTTATCATGATGCATTTGCTTGCATATAGGGCCTCTCCCTCTGTCTAAGGAAATATTTTGAGGTCTGACAAAATAAGCAGGTTATATAATTTCAGTCTTTTTGCATCAAGGCTTTTGAAATACATTAAAAGGCAAAAAGCCTTAGCCAAGTGAATTAAACATCTGAACACTAAGGATCTATTAAGTGAAGACAGGGACAGAAAAATAGCCAAAACATTCAGAAAAGCTTCCTAACATGAATACTGGTGTTACTATGGCAACAGGAACACAAAATCTCTCCATAGAAAGTTGTTCCCGTTTTGCTTATCTCCCTTTGGAAAGTAGTAAAGCAGAGTGCAGTCCTCAAAACTGATATACATACGGATTGCAAAGCTTCATGAAAAGCTTTCTAACATTCATCCTGAAAAATGTAAAACAATTCATCTACTGTTTTATTGAATCTTTGGCAATCTGGGGTCATTACAAAGATATCATTGAATTTCTAAAGTAATTCTCCTTCCAGACTAGACGGACATTATAAGGATTTATTAACCATCTAACTACTAATAGAAATGCAGAGAATATCCAAATATTGTTTCAGATATTATTCCGTAAATTCATGAGCTGATATCCCTATGGTGCTGACCACTCTCCACTCCTTCTGGATTAGATTTGGACACAACACTGGCAAATAAAATATGGAAACCTGAACTCAGAGTTAATATAATCAATAATCTCAGTGTCTGTTCTTTTGCCTAGTATAGTTTGTTTAACGGGAAAAAATATTAATTATTCATAACAGAAAGAAAAGAAAAGACACACACACACACCTGATCTTGCTTTAGCAATTGTGTTTCATAGCTTCTTCAGCTTTCCTGATCAACAGTGTCCTTTGAAGATACAAAAAAAACATACTTACCAACAGCTGGTATAAATGCTACATCACAGCATTTTAACCCAAATTTAACATAAACTGGAAGAATAGATACAAAAGATGTAAAACAGAAATTCTCTAATTTGACTCTTTCCACAGGAACTGACACAGACTAGTGTTTTGTTAACAGAATTGACCTTAGTAATTCATGAAAAAAGAAACTTAATTCTCAACTTAATTAATAGAGATACAAACTGGACACAAAAAAATAGAGTTTTGTTACTTATTGCAATGTACCTATAATTTCTTATTAAGTTTGTAGCTTTCTTGCTCTTTCAGAAACAGATTAGAAGAAAACAATTAATTCAAACTGAGCAGGAAATTGTACAGTCTGCTAGATTCCATTTCTATCACAGCAGGCCAGGTGATCTAAAGATTCTTCTCATGTAGTCCAACTATAAAATTAATTAATTTAGTTTGGGAGCTTTTTTACTAGCTTCTGTATTAGAACTAATCTGGTGATGAGCAATGCAGAATTTTACACCCCCCCATCCCTTCCCCCCCATATCATATAGAATTATATCTGGATCATAAAGATTCAGAAAACATTTGAATGAGCATAATGTTAAACTTTGGGCTAGTAGCACTGTTTTATCTGATTATACTTATATTAATAATATAAATGAAATAATAATAAAAAAATAAAAGATGTACTGAAACAAATTCAAATACATAGTTCAGGGGAAAGGTACAGAAATGGGACTAATCAATTAAAGAAGACACTGATAAAAATGATCAAAGCATGTTGAGCAGTGCCTGAACAGTTTGATGCATTTGTAACATCAAAGACTGTGGGACTTTACAAAAGAGTATGTGGATGCTGTATGACCTGATGGAATGGAAGCAATCTTTTTCCAGTTTGCGGTAGTAAGAAAAAAATGATTGTACCACCGCAGATTTGAAGCCATCATACCTTAAGCCTATCTTGCAGGTTACATTGAGATTGACACTATTCTTGTTTGCATCCAGCTCTTGTGTTCTGGATTTTTCTGGATACATACTAACATTTCTGCCAATGTTGAAAAGTACTGTAGACCTGCAGTGTGCTGCTAAACTAAATATTACCAATGCTTATTTGCTTGTAAAAGGAAATTCATGCTTGGAATGAAGCAAAATTTTAGGAAATACATATATTTATATATATTAATATATAATTGATGTGAAGATCTTACAATTTGTTAATTTTGGGCTACTTATTGTAATACACTTTTCTTTTGACAAACATGTCAAAATAGTCTTATTTGGGAATGTTTGGTAAGTATCTGAAACACTGGATTTGTTTCTGAAGTTAGTTAAATCTTTTGAAAGCTGTACTCATGTATGGTGCTAACACTGAACATTGCATTTCATGACTACTTCTTACTGACTCATAAATTAAAAAAAAAAGGTTAAAAAAATAACAGCCCGTTTTATTTAATCTGGGAGATCAGGGAAACTAAAGCTTATCAGGAGTACCATTTTCCCTTGAAAATGCCTGTATATGTAAAGCAAGTTCTATTTTAATTGTGCAGTTCCAGTAAGACCTTTTTTCACTCAAAGAAGGTTTTTGGGAAAATCAGTGATGATTCACAGTCATAGACTAGTTTATTCTGAAGGAAGGATGCCTTACCCAGGCCAAACAAGCTTTTCTTCAGCCTCTCCTTGTTGTATACTACCAACTCTGGCTGCCCAAAAGAACCTTGCACTAGTTTCACTACAGTACATCAATGACTTTCCGGTTTCTGGGGAGACAAAACTGCATGCAGGGCTCTCAGTGTGGGTTTGCAAGTGCTGTGGTGTGAGGTCGGAAGCATCACATCTAACATGTCAGTCTGTTCATATATTTGCTCCTTGGCAGCCTTCTTAGAAATCCCATACTGTTGGATAACCTGGAAGTAGTCATGATGTAGATACACTCAGTGAAGTATATGATCAGTCACTGCTGATGTTTCAATGTCCTTTGAGGCCTGTTCAGTCACATGTCCTACATCACTTGAAGCTCACAAATAGATTACAAAATGATCTTCTTCTGGTAGGTTTCAGGACCTCTGCGTGCCCTTATTGCTTTGGATAAGTTGAGGGCAGGGAGGAAGGAGACATACAAGGCCAAGGCCTTGGCTTCTGCAGGCCAAAGTGAGTACTGCATGGTAGTAGAAAATATTTTTTTTCTGCATTCTCCTTGAGTCCGTAAGCACATGTCTTGTCCCATGGCTGAGAGGTACCACATAGGTGGTGAAAGTGTATAATTTCACTTTGTTTGTTTTAAACTAATCCTTACTGAAACTGGGTTTGAGGACATGAGGGCAGTTTTCTGGACAGCTGAGGAGTGACCTTGTTCTCTCTTGCTGGCTTATGATTTTTTTTTTTTTTTCTATGAGATCAGCAAATTCCTCAGAATTCTCACTTTCCCAGAAACATTGCAGTGACCAATACAGAAATTTCTTATTTGAGTGGGGGTGAGGGTTTGGGGAGAGGAGAAAAGAAGGCAGAACATTAGCACCTGCCTGAGAGGATAAAATTCTCTCTCATGTGGGTATTTTGCATACATAAAAGGATAGCAAACAAAAAAAGTTCCTAAAGCCTTCATAGTGGCAAGAAACAGGAGAATTATGTTCCTGGAGGTGCACTGTAATCTTCTGACAGAACATACATTTTAATGAAAGAATATGCTTTTTTTTTTTTCTTTTCTTTTTTTTTTTCTTTTCTTTTTTTTTTTTTTTTGTCTTGTGATATTACCAGTAATATTGTATTATTATTGATATAGTACTTTAATATTGTGATATATTCTTAGAGACAAATTTCAAATATGTACTATATAATGCCAAAAATTTTACACTTACAGACTATTCACTTCCTCTTATAATTATACTTTTGCCAATATTTTGCTACTACACTTGGTATGGCAGCACTTCGACTAAAAACTTGCAGAAAGCTATATCAGAGGAGGGATTATTTTATTTTATTTTATTTTTTTCAATAGAGGGCAGTGTTTATTTGCTAAACAGTTTGTAGTATTATGCATAGTTACACAGTGTTCGCTTTCCATAGGTGAAGAGCAGGAAAGGACACTGCAAACAGTTCTTCCTTTGGTTCTTTCTCTTTTTTTTTCATTACTGTTGCTTGGAGTATAAATGTCTTTTTTTTTTTTGAAGATTTAAAAAAAAGGAAATATACACTTACCATATCAAAGAATTGGACATGATATGAGAGAAACATCTTCCTCTGGTAAAAATGCAACTTGTGCTGGAAATATACAGACATATTGAAAAAATATGTTTTCCAACCTCCCCCACACAGGCACATAATCTTACCCTTTCCATCACCACGGAATTTAGTTAATGTAACAGTATTTTAAGATCATTATCTAAATGTTAAAACTTTGCTGTATCCTGAGATACCCATATTTCTCAGCTGGCATTTGATTACAGGCTATTCCCTGAGTTTTGCTTTCTCATGCCTAAATAAAAGAGTTTATTGAAAAATGGAAAAAATGTCTTGTACTGAAATTTGAAAAATAAATTATTTTTCAGTTTTGCAGTATTTGAAATAGAAAATGTTGTTGTTTGTTTGTTTGCTTTAATTACATTTGCAATTTTGAATTGTAATTTATTTTTCATTTGCTTCTTTTATTATTATTATTATTATTATTATTATTATTATTATTATTATTATTATTATTATTATTATTATTATTATTATTATTATTATTATTATTATTATTAAAATAAAATTTTGCTGTTAGCTGTCATGGTAAAAAGGATATATAGTGATGTTTAGTGAATTGTTTTCTTTCTGTTTCTACACTTAGCACTACTTTTGTTTTAAATTTGGAAAACTGTGACCAAGGAAAAAAGTATACTAATTGAGAAGTCATGATTATAAAAGAATCATATAATATATCTTATTTTTTTGGCATACATTATAAAAGTTGAAATATTTCATTTTTACTTTTTTTTTTTCTTTTTTGACAAAACATTCATAAAATTAGTCTTTTTGTCTAAAAACTCTTCCATGCTGATGATATTTTAAAGGGTTACAGAATGAGAAGGGGAAAGAAAGCAGTTGGCAGGTGGATGAGAAATACAGAACCAAGTTTAAAAATAAACAAAAAAACACTTCAATTGAAATATAGGAAAAGGAGTTGTTTTAGTTGTAAATGTCACTGCAAAATTAAGAAAATATATCAAGAATATTTATTTAGAAAAATAAAAGCAAAGAGGTTGGTCTATGAAAGTCTATATTTAGGAGAAAAAAAAAAACTGAAGCTATTCCAAATATTGAAATTATTTTCATTTAATGAGTGATCATCAAAGCAGTTCTGCTGGCTTTGACTCCTGATTTCTGAGCTAGAGTTCTGGTTGGTGTTCTTGTGTCTGGGTTCTGGTGTCATTCTTGAACCAGAAAAGAGGTTTTTGAATGATGCTACAAAATACCTCCACTGATAATGCATTTTTTCTGGTGGTTTATTTTCAATATAATGATTTGTGATTTGATTTACAAATCAGTCCAACAAACTGTTGCTTTGGCATAAATGCAGAGTTATAAGATTGTGCAAAAGAACAGTCAGATGAAGGAAACTTCTTAACAGAAATAATCTGTGTAAGACACCAAGCATTACCACACTGCAGCCTTAAATGTCTTTGCTGCCTAGTAGACAATGTCTTCAAAGAAAATTTCATTGGTGGGTCTAGTATCAGGAGAGCCCTATTCTCAGACTGTAATGAGCTTTTATATTCACAGTATCACAGAATCACAAGATGGTGAAGGTTGGGAGAGACCTCTGGAGTTCATCTGGCCTAACCCCTGCTCAAGCAGGGCCACCCTAGTCAGGTTGCCCAGAACAACGTCCAGGTGACTTTTGAAGATCTCCAAGGAAGGAGTCTCCAGAACTTCTCTCGGCAACCAGTGCCAGTCCTCAGTCACCCACAATGAAGTACCTCCTGATGTTTAGATGGAACCTCCTGTGTTGCAGTTTGTGCCCATTGCCTGTCCCTGGGCACCACTGAAAAGAGACTGGCTCTATCTTCTTTGCATCCTCCATTGAGGTATTTAAAGATGGTGATCTTCCCTGATCCTCCTTTTCTCTAGGTTTAACAGTCCCAACTCTTTCAGCCTCTCCTCATGGGATAGGTGCTCCAGTCCTTTGATCATCTTGGTGGCCCTACGTTGGACTCCTCCCAGTAGTTCTAGTACTGGGAGATACAGAGGTATGAGGGTTATTCCTCCTCAGGTGCAGGACTTTGCACTTGTCCTTGCTGAACCTCATGGGGATCTTTAAGCCCAGTTATTCAGCCTGTTCAGGTCCCTCTGGATGGTAGAATGGCCCTCTGGTGAGTCAGCCACTCCCCCCTTACTCTTACTTACTCTTACTTACAAACTCCAACCTTTGTGTTGTCTGTGAATTTAATAAGGGTGCACTCTGCTCCATCATCCTGTTTGTTAATGATGATGTTAAACAGGACCCCACATAGTATTGTTATTGTATTGGTTATTGACTTCCAAGTAGACTTTACACAACTGACCACTACTTTCCGGACCTGGCTATTCATCCAGTTTTTGATCCATCTCATTTCTCATCCAGTCTATACTTCAACAGCTTAAGTGCTATTCAGTCTCCTGAGTCCTCTGGAAGAAAAAATAACACCCCTGTCATTGGAGTTTGTTTATTCTGACAGAAGTGTAGGTGCTGATATTTGCAGTTATGTTGTTCGCAACTTTTCTTGGTGTAGGGTAGTGTAGAATTGAACTGCTGATGAGAAAATTTTAAACTCATCATGACAAATGCTTCCTGAAAGTGAAAGTGTTCCCTGTGGCAGAAAGTTAGTCATCTAGCTAAGCCATAGCCTTTTTTTTTTTTTTTTTTTTTTTTTTCCCCCAGTCTCATGGGAGGCTTTGAAAAAATCAAAGGGAGCAAAATACTTCTCTTTCTTTGTCCTATCACCCAACTTTTCCAAAAGTTTTTAAAAACTAAATATTAGTGAATGCATCCCCATATACCAATTGTTTCAAATCTGGCATCTAAACTTGCCCACTTGAGTGACAGAACCAAATTCCTTATACTTAATAGCAGTGGTGCTACTTTATAGCTATGATTGATTATAATAGATACTCTGGGACTAATGTTCTCTTTCTTGTGTCTTGAGATAATAAAAGAGAAAATAGATGATCTCCTTAATTTGTCTGAAGCTGAAAAAGAACTAGGATATTGATGACTTGTTTGAGTCAAAGCTCACAGTAAGCAAGCCCTAGCAATTTTGTATTTTGTATTTAACTATGATAAAAAAACTACTTTGAAATTTGAGAAGACTGTAGTTGGTTTATGTGGCAAGGTTTTGGTAGCGGAGGGCTGCAGGGGTGGCCTCTATGAGAAGAATCCAGGAGCTGCCCCATTTTAGATAAGGACCAGTTTCATGTGGCTCCAAAAGGACTTGCTGCTGGCCAGAGCCAAGCCAACAAGTGATGTCATTTGTGCCGCTGGGAGAGCAGAGTTAAGGAAGGGAAAGAAGTGCTAAGCAACAGCAGCTGGGAGAAAGGGGTGAGAGCCAGCCCTGCAGCCCCCACGGGCAGTGCAACAGGAGGGTAGGAGGTGCTCCAGGCAGGCAGCAACAGTTCCCCTTAGGCTTGTGCATGGAGAGGCCCCTGGTGGAGCAGGCTGTCCCCCTGCAGCCCATGGAGCCCACATGGGGCAGATCTCCACACTGCAGCCCCCCCATGGGTGGAGGAGCCCCTGGTGAAGCAGTTTGACATGGCCTGGAGGAGGCTGCAGTCCATGGAGAGCCCCTTAGGAGCAGGCCCTGGGCCGGAGCTGCAGCCTGTGGAGGAGCCCACATATAGCAGCCTCCTGACTGGAACTGCAGTCCATTGATAGGAACCCATGCTGGAGCAGGAGGTCTAGCACGAGCTGCAAACCATGAGGCACCCATGCTGGAGCAGTTCTTGAAGAGCTGATGCCTGTGAGCAGCCCCTGCAGGACCAGTTCGGGAAGGATCCCACATGGTGCAGGGGCAGAGAGATGATAAGACAGCCTTCTGGAGCATCAACCATTCCTTTCATTTCCATGTCTCTACTAGTTACTGGTCTCCGAAGAGATGTCTTCTGTCTGATCCCCACTCTCTTAGCATGCTTGTCTCCCTGTCCTTACCTCCACCCTTGAGCCCTTTTCATTGTATTTTTTCTCCCTTTCTCTTTGAGAAGGAGGAGTGAGAGTGGGTTGTGGTGGAGCTTGGGTTCCCAGCTGAGTAAAACCACCACAAAGACAAAAGAGGAAATTACGATTGTCAAATACCAGCAGAGAAGCTGATGTCTCCTTAACACATCCAGATCATTGCCTAAATGCAACTGTGGCCATTATATGAAGCAAAAATAGTGTTGAAAGAAAAATATGATGAAGGGTACCAGCTACAGAAATGAGTCTACTATATGAAGCAGCACTAACAGAATGAATTCATGCCATACTATTTCATTGACATCTAATCATCAGTGCTATAAACCACAAAAGAAATATAGGAAACATTGTCCATGCTTCCAGTATTTCCACCAACACAATACTACCTATAAACTTTACTAGCAGCTTCAACTGCTTCAATGAAATGGCCAATAAAAATCTTTTAAAAGGTGTTAACAAAAAAACTCTTCAGATATTGTGCCATCTAAATCTTCCCACAAGCATTATAAAAAAAGTGATTTCATAATCACTGATAAAAAACACCAAAATTATCCCCTGCTCCCTCCCTGTAAAAACAAACAAACAAACAAACAAACACAACAAAAAACACACACCAAAACCAACCAACCAACCAACCAAAAACCAAACCAAACCATCCAACCAACCAATCCAAACAAACAAACAAACGAACGAACAAACAAACAAAACTCCCCACAAAAAATACAGTCCAAGTGTATTTATGTGATAGCTTTCTTTTCTTGAAGAATAGAAATGAATAACATTTGTTTTGGCAAAAAGTAAGAAGCTGCCTCAAAAATTCTTGTTTATCCTAAGCAAAGAAAGATAGCAAGGTCTGGAAGAAAAGCAATGACTGGGAGGTAGCAAATTTGTTTCTAGGGAGTTTTAGCCTATCTTGTAAGGACTTAGCCTTTTGAATATTCCAGTAGTTAAGCCAATTGATCAAAAGGAGGGTATTGAACAACAAAAATGATAAACCAAAAGTGTTTTTTTTTTTTTTTAATATTAAAAACAAAATGTCAAAATCAAATAAATCTTAGCCCTCTGTACTGTGTGTACAGATCTAATGCATGTCTTCCAGTAACAGATGTAGTAGTTTTCCCTGTTCCTTAGGCTTTAAGTACCAATTAGGTTTTAATGATCAGTTTAAGTCCACGTTAGAGTGCTTATGTGATGTTTTGAGGTTCTTCTTTGCAAAGCCAGAAGAGATGCAGTAGTGCACAGTAATTACCACCTTATAATCACGAAACCTTCTTTTAGAGTATTAGGACTCAATTCAGCAGGTAGTGAACATCAGTAAGTAGATTTGTGCCAGAGCAAACTCAAAACAGATCAGAAGATGTGGAATTTGGAGCACAGTACAGTGAGGGTTTTCTCTTTCAACAATCAAACTGAAACTAATAAACTTCTCACATATTTTGGATCAGGACTAAACAGAACCTTGGTCTTGTCTTTTTTTTGGTCAAAAATATATTTCCACTAAATTTCATTTTAAATGGATGAGCTTTGTGTCTGGACCAAAATGAAGCAATTTGCCTTCCTAGGAACTGAGTACCATTAACAAATATAGGAAAGAATTAATTAAAACAAAACCAAATTCACACCAAAAATTAAAAATATTCTGATAAAGTGTGCCTGAACCACAAACCGTTATTTAGTTTACTTTAGTTTTGTTCTAAGTACAACAATATATGCCTCAGTGTTTGTTTTTTTTTTTTTTGTTTGCTTATTTCTTTTCCAAAAAATCCCACATTCTTTTTCTTTCTTTGTCTTAAAACTGTTTGCTGATTTTGATCTCAGTTTTGAAATTATTTCATACATGCTTCTACCACTCCTTCAGAATGCAAAGCTCCCAAGATACAAAAGTTTTGACTCTATAGTGTCACTGAGTACTAACTGTTGGTACAGTTACAAAGAGGACAAACTTGTATCAGTACACGCTGAACTATGGCTGATTGATGCTGATTCTCAAGCATTTGTTCCCTTATCGACTGATGAGAGCAAGACTATTCCCTGCCTCAGATGTACTACCTTCCAAGTACATCTAACTCCATTTTCATCTGGTAATTTTCACCTTGATTACTGATTTTTCAAATTTGTACCATGTTCACATAGATTTGCTGAATGGCTGAATTGCAAGTTCCCTGTCATCTTCAGTCAATGAGCTTTTGTTCAAGAAATTATTTTTGCACGTCACAAGCACCTTGCCATGCTGTCTTTTTTTTTTTTTTTTTTTTTTTTTTTCCCAGAATCTTGATTATTATATGTCTGAGTAACATTAGTCATGTGAAGTGAGAGGGATAAGTGTCATTGCTTCTTTTGGCTGAAGATTCAAGGATGGTAAATGGAAGACTAAGGAAGAGGTAAAGAATGACTAAGAAGTGGAATGCAATATAAGAAGTTATTGGGAGCAGGGTATTTATGGAAGGCTGAAAATGTGTTGAGGTTAGCATTTTAAAATCTTCAATTCCAGGATTTTCAGATTCAAATATCTTGAATCTTAAGAACTGAAGTATGTGTAAGGTTTGTGTGAATCTCTGGTATTTTAATATATAAAAAAATACTTCACTGTGCCTTTGTGTATCATTATTTTTGTATGAAGTTAATGAATTAAAGCATGCTATTTTAGTAAGTAATTTTTCCTTTGATTAATAAAAGCTATCTGTCGCACCCTCTGCAGCTGAACTTGCATTCTTTAATAACAATGCCCATAAATCCTTTTAACACATTGAATGAATTGTATAACGTCTCATATAGTCTCATATATACATCTTTTCATAATCATAATGACCCATAGCAAAACCTTGTATGTGCTGGCTTGAGCTATTGGGAATATATCCTTAGTTTTTGCTGACATTGTTTGATGTGTGAATTTTATTAATGGAACATTATTTAAGGCTGGATTGTGATTGTTTGCTGTTTGCTAGTGTTTATCATCTTTTCTATGGAGCCACATGTGCAGCATTAGAAACTAGCCCGGGCTGCTGACTTGCCAACTTAATTGGCAAGCCACATACTTTATTCCATATCCATGTGCCATTCAAATAAATTAAGTCCCTTCTTGCAAAGAGGCTACACAAAAAAAAAGACTAGCTTGTATGAAGAATCCTTCAGAGATTCTTATTTATTTATTTATTTATTTATTTTTCCAGGGACGATAACATCACCATCTTCCTTTTGCAACTAGGTAAACTGAACTTCATCAAAGAGGCTGAAGTAGCAAGTAGCTTGCAGATCTTCAAAATCCCAGTCCTCATGCCTTTCTGCCTTCTTCAAAGTACTCTGAGACACTCATTGGAAGTATGATGTCATGCAATTGCCATTACATGCGCGGCACACACTCTCATTGAGGGATTCTGTGGAAGAGGTGGGAAAAGCCAAGTTCCATTCCTCTGCTGTATCTGTGAGGAAAGCTGGCTGCTGATGGAGAGGTCTATGAATTATACTACACAATTCGTGTAGTAAACATTTTCTTTTGTTTCTGGAAACTGTCAGGCTTGCTGAAAAAAGTCTACTTCCGAATAAATGACTGAGAGTCTCTTAGGTACAGGGTGATGCACTGTAGGGAATATGGCTGAGGAACAGGAGCTCTGACAGAAGTGTCAATGGATAAATGGACTTCAGGAGGTCTCCAGTTTGACCCCTGCCCAGAGCAGGCTCATCTATGGGGTCAGGCCTTTTCGATCCTGCCTGAATTGCAAGGAGACCTAATGGCCTCCTTCTCTGCTGGTCTTGGCCCATCTGGATGGGGCATCAGGGCTAGATGGAGTATTTTATTATCACCTTGTAGGCAGTGACAGAGCTCTTCAGAAACTGGAAGAGTTTACTAGAAGCAAAAGCCTGGAGAAGTGATGCTATACTTGTATTCCTCTACATGTTAAAGTAGATAAATGTATGAATGAGAAACACTACTTTTGCCCATGAGTTTCCCTTGTAATTCCATGGATGAACCTTAACTCTCTTTTCCTTCAGCATATTCCTGGATCACCCCTGCCATCACTGGTTTCTGTGCAAAAATCTCTAAGAACTCCTCTTTTGTTTAGTGTTTGATTTCACCCCTGACTACTGATTTCTAACAGCTCTTCAATGACAACAATTTGTTTTCATATCATGACTATTATAAACAGTTTTACAAGACTTTGCAATATGATTTATTTTCTCATCTCTGAACTTCTCTTTCTTGATTCACAGTGTTTCAGAGTTACATAATTTCATTTGCTGTGCCACCTCTGAATGCCTGAAGTTCCTTTCTAGTCAGAGAGCTGAAAAATTTTCATGTGTGAGACATAGTCTTGCACATCCAGTATTTGAATGTTAATGAGAAATCAAATGCTATGAAATGTTTCAAAAAGGCTGAAAAGAGAATGGAACACCTAATTAAGTCCCTAATTCCCTTTCCATCCCAGGGAATTTATCACCCACCTCTTTTGAAAGCCTAAGGAAAAGGTTTGTTGAGTTACAGCGTAAAATCTGAAGAAGGGATAAGAAGAAGAAGAAGAAGAAGAAGAAAAGCGCAGTAATTTAGTCCTATAAAAAGTCTAGAAGAGAAGAAAAAAAAATGTGAAAAGATGTATTTTCTGGGTCATGCTGCACACCTTAAGAGAGATTTTCTGTTTGTTATCACTTAAGAGCTATCTATTCAGAGAAATGCAGTTCATAAGTTTCTTTGGCATGAATCTGACTATCAGAAGCTACAATTGTAATACCTGGGTAGATTTCAAACTGTAATAGTAAAAGGCTGTTCTCAGAAAGAACAGGGTGGAGTAATTAAACATTGCTCATGGACAACAGCATCCTCCAATTAAATATATATCAATATATATCCAGATAAATATGTTCACTTGAAGCACAGGGAACTCTAGATTATCCATCCCATTCTATTTTCCTTTAGATACGACACCTAACAGGAAATTGCATAAAGCTGGAACTACATCTGTATGCACTATATGCATACAATATGCAGACATACTATATGTATAACTGTATATATGTATGAATGTGGACTATATATGTGGATATTTATAGTATGTATGCATAGTATATGAATATTGCATGTGTAGATATAGTGCCAGCTTTGTGCAATATCCTGCTAGATATTGTATCTAAAATAAAATAGAATTGAATTTGGTGACCTAGAGCTTCCTGTGCTCCAGGTAAATACAGTTCTTCTGGTTATTTGGGGCAGTAAATGAACTGAAGTAGAGGGATAGATTCATCACATCTGAACAACAAAGAAATGAGCTAAATTTCTTAACCCTCTTTACATATCAGAATAGAAGGCAGATTTAGTCTTAGGTTTGCTACATCATTCTTTGGATATGCCTCTTGAATTCTTCAACCAACTAGTCCTTAAAAGTAAGGAATATGCATTTTATATTTAATCCTGGATAAATCTTTATATTGTTCCTTCTGCCATGGGAGTGCATGTGAACACTGCAAATAACTAGATATTCCACTTGCAAGATGGGATATGCTTATGTCATGAACGTGTTTGAGGATCTATTAGCTGATGTGTCCAGAATAATCCAGAATGTACTGCAGTCTTTATTGCTGTTTTGGAAAGGATAGCCTGCACGACTAAAAGAAAAAAAGAAAAAAAAAAAAAAAAAAAAGAAAGAAAAGAAAAGCAAGCAGTTGAATTTAATCAGTGATCTTGACTTTTGGTAATGAAATGAAACCCTGAGAATCATGGCAGTGGGACTATAAAAGTGAGGGCTACATTTATAAGCAATGTTGGAAAAAGACTGCAGAGCAAAAAGATCCATCACTCTCAAGAGTTCTTGAGAAAATACCTTTCTTTCATTTTTCCAATTGTTCCTCCTACACAGTACCTTCAGATGGTATCAGTTTGAGTTTAGCAGTACTGGGTAGCACAGAAGCTATTCTTTGGTGTGCAATTAACTATACCTTTAATTGGTATGCCTGCTTTTCATTCCTCCTATTTTCCCAAACCATAGATCAAGCCTTCAATCCTGAGGACCTCTAAGTTCTCCTGAAGGATTTGAAAAGCTTTGAAAATGTTTTGATACCTCCATATCATAGTTTTCTCTCTCTTTTTATCTGCTCTTTATCTCCCATGAAAATAATTTATATTTTCTTGACTGTATCCCTCCCCCAGCTCTTACAGCCTTTTTTCTTTTTGTTATTTATTTATTTATTTTTCCCGCTAATTATGTTTCCACTCTTTGGTTTTTATTCTGCAGGCTTTAATCTTTTCTCTCTCACTCTTTTTTTTTTTTTTCCCCCTCTCTCTTTCTTCTCTTTCTCTCTTTCTCTCTTTCTTTCTTTCTTTCTTTCTTTCTTTCTTTCTTTCTTTCTTTCTTTCTTTCTTTCTTTCTTTCTTTCTTTCTTTCTTTCTTTCTTTCTCTCTCTCTCTCTCTTTCTTTCTTTCTTTCTCTCTCTCTCTCTCTTTCTTTCTTTCTTTCTTTCTTTCTTTCTTTCTTTCTTTCTTTCTTTCTTTCTTTCTTTCTTTCTTTCCTTCCTTCCTTCCTTCCTTCCTTCCTTCCTTCCTTCCTTCCTTCCTTCCTTCCTTCCTTCCTTCCTTCCTTCCTTCCTTCCTTCCTTCCTTCCTTCCTTCCTGTTCCCTCCTTCCTTCCTGTTCCCTCCTTCCTTCCTGTTCCCTCCTTCCTTCCCTTTTTCCCTCCTTCCTTCCTTCCTGTTCCTTCCTCTTTTTTCTTTTGACAGCTCTCTTTGACCTTATCTGCTCCTCTCTAACTGTCTGATAATATTTGTCTGTGAATATTTTTGATGTTGTTAATACTTCTTTGTTCCCCTATCTTC
Source organism: Netta rufina (assembly GCF_964035555.1). NCBI lineage: Eukaryota > Metazoa > Chordata > Aves > Anseriformes > Anatidae > Netta > Netta rufina. Next base: position 67,560,110 of record NC_140126.1, read on the forward strand.
ACCAAGCTGGTGTTTAGATTAATTTCAACGTCCTTCATGTAGTTATACTTACGTGGAGTTGAGGACCAGTTCAATTCTCACAGCTTCTGAGCAGTTATTTTACTATGCCATATATGTGTTGAGCTGCTGATGTAGTTCTGTAAAGAAAAATGCTTACTGTAGGTGTATTAGTGTGAATGGACATACAACTGGTGAAATAAATTCTTTTTCCCTTGCCCTGCTTTGTCATAATCCATGCATACCATTCATCCTAACTGGAAAAAGAAAAAAAAAAAGGAAAAAGAAGAAGAAGAAGAAGAAAAAGAAGAAGAAGAAGAAGAAGAAGAAGAAGAAAAAGAAAAAAAAAAGAAAAAGAAAAAGAAAAAGAAAAAGAAAAAGAAAAAGAAAAAGAAAAAGAAAAAGAAAAAGAAAAAGAAAAAGAAAAAGAAAAAGAAAAAGAAAAAGAAAAAGGGATTATGTTCTGTAGCTGATGTCATGGATGTTGGAATATAAGGAGTCCCCAGCTGTGATTTATGCTTATTTACTAGTTCTCTAGCAGTCAGTAACATCACGTACTGAAGACTGGAATGTTGAAAAAGTGATTCAGGTTGGAGAGAGAAAGAACAGAGCAGTGAAAAGCAGTTAGAAGTTTGAAACCTTATATGTCTTAGTTGCATGAGTGTCTTTATAATGCTTAATCTCCAAACTTGGAAATGCTCTTGTAATTCTGAATTCCTGATTACCTGCAGAGCACCTTACCAAGCAGACAGCTAGGCCCCTGCATGGTCATTACATTAATTATTCTAAAACACGGTGTTAATCATAAAAATTGTCTCCTGTGGTTAAACCTAATTTTTGCTCTATATGGATAAAAGTTGAGTATATTGCACTGAGGTTAATATTAGTTATTACATGTTATACTACTTCCTAATGAATGTTCTAACAACATCTCTTAAATTTGATAAGAAAAGCTCATTTATTTATTAATTTTATTTATTTATTTATTTATTTATTTTTATTTATTTATGTATTTATTTATGTATTTATTTATTTATGTTCCCACAATGTATACCTAGTTCCTTTCTACCCTAGTAAGACAGAAAGTTTATCATTAAATAACTGTTTTTGAATATCAGGTATTTGATTAACCTTCATATTCTCAGAAAATGCAGGTTGTGTCAGAAATGAAAATGACCAAGAAAGACCCAAATGCAGGTTTGACTTCTCTAAGGAAGCTTAGATACTGGACTGCTAAGCTTGCATTGATTGGGTACTATTCTGGACAGCAAACCACAGCACAATATGATACTTCATTAATTAATATAATTAGGCTTACACATTGATGCAAAGGAAAGGACATAGCATTTAAATGTCTACAGAGTGCAGAGCAATGAACAAAATGTTACAAAACCTTGACGGGAGTGATGCCATATTTTCTGAGATCATTAATTCCTTGTCTGGTTTGTGCATGCCTCCTAACCAGCCTCTATTGTTTACTTTATATTCATTAGTTGTAGTCTCTGTTACACTGTAGCACTCTGTAAAAGCAGATTAAAAATGTTCTATTTATGAATTCCAGGAAAAGCACATATTTTTAGTTGAGAAATGGAAAACAAAACAACCATATAATTTTTACATTTAGAGCTTGATTTTTGACAGAAACCTGATGAATACAAACTTCAGCCCACAGTTGCCAATGCAGCTGTATTCTACTCTTGGTAATCACAGTTCTGCACAGATTTTCTTCTTTTCTAGTGTTCTTTAGCTTAAAAACACAAATGTTGTGGATGTCATGATTTACACATTATGCAGTGTATTAACATGAGACATTTCTCAAATAACTGGTCCTCCAACAGGCCATAGGCTTCTCAGACTGCTAAAAACCGGGCCAGTTAGTTAATTCTAGTGGTGATTTTTGTGTTATCAACACTGATCCTCTATGAACTGCAAACTAATTTCATACAAATAGCTGAACAGCTGTTCAGCAGCAATGACTTAGAGAGTCTGATTACGAACTTCTAATCACACAGCTTTTGCATTAACTTCAGTGAAACTGCTGGTTGATAAAAGAAATTAAACTTGGGATCCTTGCATGATATTTGTATTTATTAAAATTAAGACAGATTTGTAGATGAAAGAAACTGAATGATGACAAAATTAACCAAGCATCAATTTTTTGGGCTGTTTTCCCAACCTTATAGATTATATATTAGAACTGTATATAGGCTTTTGAGTCTTGTGAAATGTAGATTATGGATCCTTGGGTATCGAAGCAAACGAGTAAGATGCATTGTTTATAAGTAAGATGGAGTGATTATAAAAAAGAAAAAAAAATCTGGAGCAAATTTTTAGCTGTGTTAAATATTTGTCTTCCAAAGAAAGAGCTTTTAACCTAACACTTTACTATCTTATTTTATTTTAGCTTTTCTCTCTCTTTCTTTTTTTTTTTTTTTTCCCCTTTGGTAGTGGACTAAAAACTACAAATATTGTAACTTCTAGCCATTCCTAAAATGAACAAATGAAGAGTTACTCTTTCACTCAGGATATGATTGATCTGGTAATTTTTACTCAGAGTTTATGTAGACTTAATGCTGAATTTGTCTCTTTGAGGTAACTTACAATATGAACCATAATTAGCTCTTTACTAATTGTTAGCAAATAATCAGAATTATATGAATTGCCATAGAAACAATTAGCTTATATTCTTCTGGCTCTTACTTATACCTAAAAGGATTATATCTAATAAGAAGACTTACAGTCTATCCACATGAAGAGGCTTCCAAATGAAAAGTCTATGCAAAAGAAGTTCATATTGGAGAAGAGAAATAATTAAGCTAATGTAAATAATATTAAAAAATGTACATTTTAATGAATAAATTATTTCTTAAGGTATATAATAACTGGAACTTTATTCTGATACAGGTATTAAAATATTGAAAATAATGTGGGGATCAAAGAGTTCAAGTAACATGTTACTTGGGGAAATCAAATATTGGGGGAGAATGTACTGAAAATATGCTAGGTTAACCTCCTAAAGTAAACAGATTTTCATTTTAGTGATAATAATTTACATTTTTATGGTTTATTAATAGTTCTACTACAGACAATAGACACTTCCTGTTTCAGTGTGTGCCACCACTATTGATGAAAAGTAACTATGAAAGCACTTGCATTTTCTAATCATTACATATTGATTTGATAAAAGATCTTTTGCATGTTGGCCATTAAAGGAATCACTTCCCTCCCACTTTGTACCATGGCCATGTATTATTATAAAATGATTTACTGATTTGAGGGCTGATGTTTCCCTTAATGTATAATTGTTTTTGAAATTATAGTGAATCATTCTATATCTCACCTGCTGTATTCGGACATTAGTGTTTATACTAGGTTATCTGTTTACTAGTAAAACAAATATGTTTTTTGTTTGTTTGTTTGATTTTTTGTTGATTTTTTATTTTTGAGGGGTGAGGGTGGGGAAAAAATCAAAAGACCCAAACCCACATAAACTCTGTCACTAATACATCATCTCTTTTCCCTCTCCTTTTTCATTCTGTCAGCACCCTTTTCCATATTCTGGAATGCACCTACAGTGATTTTTTTTACACATCCTTCAAAGCTGTCTTGTTGCCTTCTAGTTTAACGTATAATGATATGAAGAATACTTGGTAAGCCATTTATATACCTTTAGTCTTCAGTCATTCGATCTGTCTTCTGACAGTCCTGAATATTTATTTCAAGCATTGCTCATTAAGTCAGGTACTAATATCCAAAGTTGATGTTTCTTACACAGATGTGTCTGTATTTTAACTGTTCTGGATCAAATTCTGCTACCACTACAAATTCAAAGCATCTCTGTCAAGTTCAGGATAAGCTGTACCTTTATACCCTGCTTGATCTCTCCAAGTACACCATCCTTTTCCTGACTGCAGCCTATTCACGTTTGGGATAAAAGTATGCACTTTACTGGGCCTCAGTTTGAGACTGTGTACCATGCGTCATTACCCAACATACTTACTTGTGTTTAGAGGTCTGTCTTGAAATGACATCCTTTCATTAGTACAAGTTCTTGACATGACATCAAGGTCATACCATGATGCTATGTGTAGATCCTATTCAAGTTCACGAGAGAGACATTTTGGTGGATTCCCAGGGCTGTGCTTTATTTCATTCAGAAAAGGAGTGGTCAGCTTTTCTGAGTGTGCAAAGGGCTTGTTGACTCTGTTACATCCTGGTTACAGAAGGTACAAGGCAGAGCCTACTGGCAGGTAGTCAGCTTCTCAGCCCCATTTTATCTCAAACCATAAGCTTTGCAGCTGGATAGCTGCCTAGCTAGGCACTTGCAGAGGACTTGGTTAACTATGTGTACTCCAGAGAACCATAAGACTAGGTGCACATAAACCCAGGAAGAACATTAGGCCTGAGATCTGGGACTTCCAATGCTTGTTTCTCTAAGCTGCTGTTTGCATCTGTCTTTTTTTAGCCCATTTAGCCTATAGGTTTTTCCATTAAAAAAATGATAGGTCTTCCTGTCTTCCTGCATATCAGAGCTGGCAGAACAGCTGGCCAAGCCACTTTCCATTATTTATCAGAAGTCCTGGCTATTGGGGGAGGTCCCAGTTGGCTGTCAGCTAGCAAATGTGATGCCCATCTACAAGAAGGGACAGAAAGTTGACCCAGGAAACTATAGGTCTGTTAGTTTGACCTCAATGCCAGGGAAGCTCGTGGAGCAGATTATCTTGAGTGTCATCACACGACTCTTGCAGGGCAACCAGGTGATCAGGCCCAGTCAGCATGGATTTACAAAATGGAGGTCCTGCTTGATGAATGTGATCTCCTTCTACATGTATGACAAAGTGACACATTGGGTGGATGAGGGAAAGGTTGTGGATGTGGTCTACCTTGACTTCGGTAAGGCTTTTGACATAATTTCCCATAGCATTCTCCTTGAGAAACTGGCTGCTCTTGGCTTGGACTGGCGTATGCTTCATTGAGTTAGAAACTGGCTGGGTAGCCGGACCCAAAGAGTCATGGTAAATGGAGTTAAATCCATTTGTAGGCCGGTCACTAGTGGAATTCCCCAGGGCTCGGTACTGGGGCCGGTCCTCTTTAATATCTTTATTGATGATCTGGATGAGAGGATCGAATGCACCCTCAGTAAATTTGCAGACAACACTAAGTTAGGTGCACGTGTCGATCTGCTCAAGGGTAGGAAGGCTCTGCAGGATAATCTGGATAGGATGGACTGATGGGCTGAGGTCAAATGTATGCAGTTCAACAAGGCTAAGTGCCGGGTCCTGCACCTGGGGCACAACAACCCCAAGCAGCACTACAGGCTGGGAGATGAGTGGTTAGAAAGCTGCCGGGCAAAGAAGGACCTAGGAGTATTAGTTGATAGTCAGCTGAATATGAGCCATATGTGTGCTCATGTGGCCAAGAAGGTGGCCAACAGCATCCTGGCTTGCATAAGAAACAGTGTGGCCAGCAGAGCTAGGGAAGTGATTGTCCCCCTGTACTCAGCTCTGGTGAGGCCGCATCTTGAGTACTGTGTTCAGTTTCGGGCCCCTCACTACAAGAAGGACATCGAGGTGCTTGAGTGAGTCCAGAGAAGAGCAACAAAGTTGGTGAGGGGTCTGGAGAACAAGTCTTATGAGGAGAGGTTGAGGGAGCTGGGGTTGTCAGCCTGGAAAAGAGAAGGCTTAGGGGAAACCTTATCACACTCTACAGGTGTGATAAGTTTAAGTCCTCTTAAAGGAGGCTGTAGTGAGGTGGGGGTTGATCCATTCTCCCACAAGCCTGGTGACAGGATGAGGGGAAATGAACTAAAGTTGCACCAAGGGAGGTTTAGGCTGGATATTAGGAAGAACTTCTTTACTGAATAGGTTGTTAGGCATTGGAATGGGCTGCCCAGGGAAGTGGTGGAGTCACCACCCCTGGAAGTCTTTAAAAGATGTTTAGATGTAGAGCTTAGTGATATGGTTTAGTGGAGGACTTGTTAGTGTTAGGTCAGAGGTTGGACTCAGTGATCTTGGAGGTCTCTTCCAACCTAGATGATTGTGTGATTCAGATTGCACGATGTACAGCCCAAAAGTTAAAAGTAAGAGAGTTGGGTCATGATATTTAGATGGTCTTCATTCTATGTACATTCACATTTTTTTTTCTTTTTTCCTTATTGTCATATCTGTTCCCAGTTTTTCATCATTGTTTTTAAGAAGGCTTCAGAGGTTTTTGGCTTTTTCCTTTGTGGAGAGAATAGGCTATAGGTGGAATAAAGGCCATTGGAAAATCCCTCTTTCTCTTTGGTAGGATGAATATATTCTGCAAACTTTAGGTTGACCTTTGAAAATAGTACATGATGTTCTATCAAAAATCATAGACAACAATTCATGGTACAATATACATGCATGGTTAGAAGGAATACTGGACTGGTTTTGAGATCATGGGTGATATTGAGCACCATGACTGAGCATTTCCAGCAACTAGAAAATAATGTTTCTTATAACGTATAAGAGACATATGATGGTGAATCTGACAATGTAGCAAGTTGCAAAGGTGGACACCAGTGATTTCCAGCAATATGAACCCAGTGATAGTAGTTTAGACAAGCTGTGGACTGACTTTGTAAGCTTTTCATTTTTTTTTTTCCGCTATGCCTTCAGCTCAGGGAACATTGCATTAAATGCCAGCTCAAATCATACTGTAAGTGCTGTGCAGGCACATACTAAGAGAGATATTGCAATATAGAGAAGGCTAAAAGTGAATTTAAAAGGCACTGGGGAACTTAAAACTAAGGCAGGAATGTAATTCAGATCTTATGACATCTCTTTCAATATTGTTGCTGGAGTTTGAAGAATCCAAAAGTGAATGTGGACTACTGTTTCTTCAGATGATATTATTGAAAGAAGGCATCATTGTTGTCATTTTAGCATGGGGCTAAAAGCAAGGCACAAAGAAGGGATAACTCAGGGTCATCCAGGAAACAAACAGCAGAGACCCGTTTGGTTAGTATGTAGTTATCCATTGTTTAGTTTAGACTAGCCCAATCCTCAGCTCTTAACTATGTAAGCTGTCTTTACTTACACAACACATGTGGCTGAATGGAGAAAGAGTTTGAGAAAGGTCATTAGATTGAGCTATTAAGGCTTAGGAGGACATGATGTATCAAGTTTCATTCAAATTGTATCCTGCAACACTACAGTAAGCTAATGCCCTGCTATTTGCCAATGAGATAAGATTTCAGATATCTGGGATTTTTTTCTGTTTTGTTTCCAGAGAAAGAATTCAGCAGTACAGTGTAATTGTGGGATGCTTCTTCCTCCAAGCCCAGCAATGCAGGAGACAGAAAGTATTCAGCTGTGCTTTTTTTTTTTTTTTTTTTTTTTTTTTTTTTTTTTTTTGAGCATATTTATTAGCATATTTCTATGCATTTTGAAAACAAGTGTTTCAGAGGCATGGCATCTTTTCTGTTCTGCCTGCCAGTGATCTAGCAATGCTTTGTACTTGGGTAGAATCAGCAGGGTATTGTGGTGCTGTGGTTAGTTATGCTTAGATTATTGCGTACTTTCTTTGGACCTCTGCAGTCTTTATCATATGCCTTGAAGTTTCAAAAAACAGATGAAAAAGGTACTGAGCTGAGGAATCTTTGTCTTTCTTCATATGTATGTGTGTTTCTGTTTGTGTATTTAACATATATATTAAACAAACAACTTTCCCTACAAAGAGGTAGAAAAAAATATAGCAATAGGATCTCACCAGCTGCTGATGTTGTTAAAGGGAAAACAAGCTGTACTCACTTCAGCTGAGAGCAGCATTGGGCCACAAATCCTTTCAAATGATCACTTCTTTCCAACATGACTGTCAGAAAAAAGAGAGCAAAAGTTTTAAAGAAAAAATTAACTTGCACTTACTCTTTGACAACACTCTGCATTACAGTGATTGAAATTTATTAAGAGAATTGTTTGCCAGCACTATTTGTCTTTCTTCTGGCAGCTGTGGCATAAATATTTAATTTAATTTATGTTCCAAATTAAAAAATGTCTCTATAAAGGCTGAACAGTACCTGCCCACCATGAAAAAAATGATGCTTATATATTGCTATGCCATTCACTGTGAAACATCTTTATATGAAAGCCGACTGCTCCTTTATAGCCTGAAATTTAACCGTTTCTTAGATGGGCTGAAGGAGGAATTCTGAAGAGTTGAAAAACCCTTGAAAAATGGAATAAATGCTTATTATAGGGATTTTTGTTTTCTTCAAGCAAGAACACTTTTTGCATTTTTAACATAATATTTATATAGATTTAGTATATTGCCTCAAAAAATGATCAGAAGTGAGACATTTTTCAATCAATACTTGAGGGTTATTTAGCCTATTTTTATCCTTTAATTTATCCTATTACTTATCCTTCTATCCTTGATAGAAGGTCACTAATGCTGAGGACTTCATCAGTAGTTCATTTGGCCAGGTACCTGAGATAAAACTAGTGCTGAAATCTCTTATTGCATTGGCCATTTATTTCATTTTTAAGAACCAAATTCTGAAATTCAAAGCCAGTATAATTGTAACTCCTTTATAAATATAGGATTTTTTTTTTCATAAGTACAGATTTCCTGAGTATCTTCTATCAACATTAACAATGAGATCACATTTTTTGTTCATAATGAGCTCTCCTTGTGACAGAGAGTGCTGAGCCTGAGGACCTAGGGGAATGAAGATTCTATTGCCCAGACAGTGAGGAGACTGCAGTAATGGTTTTACTGCAAAAGCCTTGCCATTTTTGTAAGTTACACCTTAGAATAAAATCACAAAGTTAGACACCTATGAGTTTTGTGAGTGAGCAGGCACATCTGACCACACCAAGTGGTATATTTGGCCATGTCATTTTGTATCCCGATGGTTACAACCAAGGTGTCTTTGGAAAGACCATCCACTAGAAATAAATAATAGCTGGTCTGTGCTGAGATCCAAGTTTTTCCTCTGACCTCACTGCATTTCTGAACAGAGAAAATAAATGTTTTCAAAGTTGATACTCCAGAGGGCTGTGCTGCCATTCAGAGGGACCTTGACAGGCTGGAGGGTTGGGCCAAGAGGAACTTCATGAAGTTCAACAAGGACAAGTGCGGGGTCCTGCAGCTAGGGAGGAAAAATCACAAGCAGCAGTATGGGCTGTGGGGTGTCCTGCAGAGAGGGACCTGAGAGTCCTGGTGGACAGAAGGCTGACTGTGAGTCAGCAATGTGTCCTTGTGGCCAAGAAGGCCAATAGTATCCTGAGCTGCATTCAGAAGAATGTTGCCAGAATATCCGGGGAGGTGATCTTACCTCTCTACTCAGCCCTGGTGAGGCCACAATTGGAGTATTGTGTCCAGTTCTGGGCTTCCCTGTACAGAAGGGACATAGAGCTATGGGAGTGAGTTCAGAGGAGGGCTAGAAAGATGATGGGAGGACTGGAGCACATGTTGTACCAGGACAGGCTGAGAGAACTGGGCCTATTTAGCCTGGAAAAGAGAAGAATGAGGGGAGACCTCATCAATGTGTATAAATATCTGAGGGGAGGGTGTTGAGAGTATCGAGCTGGTCTCTTTTCAGTTGTGTCCAGTGACAGGATGACAGGCAATGGGCATGAAATGAAGCACAGAAAATCCTGTCTGAATATGAAGGGGCACTTTTTCACTGTGAGGGTGACGGAGCGCTGGAACAGGTTGCCCAGCGAGGTTATAGAGTCTCCTTCTCTATAGATATTCAAAACCCACCTGGATGCCATTATGCACAATGTTCTCTAGATGATCCTGCTTGGCAGGAGCATTGGTCTAAATGATCTTCAGAGGTCCCTTCCAGCCTCAGTTGTTCTGTGATTCTGTGATTCTGTGACAGTAAATACAGTGCAAAAATTCTGCTGGGTTGTAATTGTTTCAAAGTGTCCAAGAATCACGGTCTCACAATCTTTATTTTATTTTATTTTATTTTATTTTATTTTATTTTATTTTATTTTATTTTATTTTATTTTATTTTATTTTATTTTATTTTATTTTATTTTATTTTATTTTATTTTTTAAAAATAAATATTTATTTATTAATCAAATAAATTTTAAAAATGTTATTTGCACAAGTAACACTTATTAGTAGCTTTTATTGCTACTTTCCTGCCTTAATATGCTGTTCAGGAATTTTTACTTGAGGCTAAAGCAAAATATTCTGCTCTTTGTATGGAAAAGGCCTCACAAAGGAATCTTTTGTACCCAGAAGAGTTAATTAACTGACAGTGCCCCATCAATATACAATAATCTTCACACGATAATTTCAGTGTGTATAATGCACACAGAGTAATACAAAACAAATTTGAGGATGTTTCAGTCAATAAATTCCCTCAGCTAGATCAGTACTAGTGCTTATTTTCAATTTAAATTTAGTTTAGCTGAAGGGCTTTATAGTCTGAAAAGTCCTAACTTTTTTTTTTTTTTTTCCTAATTACCTTGTGCGTATTTTAACATCAATTAAATTGTCATGTGGTGGCTTGGGGTACTAGTTGTTTTGTACAGGAAACTCATGATAAAGTTAAAACTGTAACACTTTGTCTCAGTGAAGACCTACATTTTCCTCTTTTGTGTGTGTGTGCTGCAGATTTGTTGCTGCATAGCTGGTATATCCCTCAAATTATGATTTAAATTAAGTAGGACCTACAGAAACAACATGGCTTCACCTTTACATTAGGATTAAGACATTTAAAGACAGAGAGTTTATTTCAGGTGTTATGCGTGCCTGCTTTTTTGCCTACAAGTGAGATGGGAAAATTGAAGGAATGAAATAGGGATGGAAAAAGTACCATTAAAGAAGCTTATCTTCCTTAGTCAAATAGCATGGCCTTAAAATGGTTGGAAGACAAGGCTCCCCCTGATTTTTTTCAGGTTAATATTACCGAAGACTTGAAATGTAGCTATATTTCTTCCTATGTGTGGTAGTGGACTAGAGACTAATCTGTGTGTAAAATCATGGTATATTTTTAACACTCATGGAACTTGATTGGAGATAATGTGTAGCATCTTCTAAACCTGCATAAATCCTAACAGCACTGAACCATCTTGCTTACAACTGTGCTGTTTTTAGAATATTTGCTGGCTGATGACTTCTTGCTGAAATCCCACTGAGAGCAGAACTGTTCAACTGTCTAATAATACAGATGATATTATATTCTATACCCTTACATTAGTTTAGATGATCATAAATCATGTCAGCTCATTCTTCTAAGGTCTTAACCACACAGGTAAAATTACAAATTTCCCTAGTGACATGACTGACTGGATTTGCGCTGTAGGACCAATTTGTTTCACAACAAAAAGCAGAAGAATCTAGTTGTAGGAAATAAATGATTGGAGTGTATGACAGTTAAGACTGAGTCCAACAAGTTACAGGTATAACAGCTAAGTAGCAGAAGATTTAATTTAAGGTCTTTGTGTGTCTGCAGTGGAGAAAAGGTTTCTTTGAGAAGTGCTCCCAGAATCTGCAGTGAAGCAGAAGGAAGATAATCTGTCTTGCGTAGGAAAGTATTTGTGGCTGCAGCATAGAGGTCCTTTGCTTATTTCAGCCTACAAAGTGATGTCTATTTATTGTATCTTGTCATCTGTAGAATCCTTTTTTTTTTTTTTTTTTTTTTTTTTTTTTTTTTTTTCTTTCTTTTTCCTCTTTGATTCCCTGCATACTACCACTTTCTGGGCCCAGCCACCCAGCCAGTTTTTAACCCATCAAAGAATGTACCTGTGCAAGCCATGGGCAGCCTGCTTCTCCAGGAGAATACTGTGGGAGACCATGCCAAAGGCCTTGCTGAAGTCTAGGTAGACTACATCAACAGCCTTTCCCTCATTGACCAGGTGGGGCACCTGGTCATAGAAGGAGATGAGGTTGGTAAGGCAGAACTTTTTCATGAACCCATGCTGGCTGGGCCTGATCCACTGGGTGTCTTGCACAAGTACGTATGATGTATTAAAATAAATACACACATCTGCTTTGAGGATGACTCTGCTTAATAAATTAAACTGATTTCATCAGTTGATCTCATCAAAAATGGTTTCATCCTAATGTCTTACTACAAATTACTTTCATGTGTCTCCACTTCTCCACTGTGATTCGTGATTCTTTTATCTTCCCTACCTATGGCACACCCTTTATGTCTGAACATATTTTCACAAAAAAAGACTGCAATGAGTCTTTGGATTCTTTTTTTTTTTTTTTTTTTTTTTTTCCTTCCTGTTTCTCTAGACTAGTGGTTTGTTTTGTTTTGGTATGATTTTAGTTTTGGCTTCATTTCCCAGTTTCTGTTGACAACTACATGTATACTGACTTTTATCTCCCAATTCCTACTTCCTCCATGTGTCCAAATAATATTTGAATTTATGGATCAATATCAGATTTAATAGAGGGGTAAATGTCTCCAGAATAATGAAGTTCCAGAAAAGCTGTTTTTGCAAAAGTATTAGAAGTGAAAAGCTTTGTAAGTGATCCCATTAAGGTCTCCACATGAAGGAAGATGTGCAGTGGGAACCCAAGCATACTCTTAAGAATATTTCTTTATAAATGTCCCAACTGAAGATAAAATATATGTGACAGCAGGCTACCTTAATCTACTTTATAAAATGCACATTGCTGCTGCAGTAAAGGTCATGATTAAGACATGCCTCCCATGCTTAGAGGGCTAGTAGTTGAATTTCATGATGGAAAGCTTTGCCTTCTACCTAGATCAGGGCTATTATCAACTATTATAGTACAGTTAGTATAGTATAGTACAGTTGGATAAACACAAACTGAATTGTCAACCTGTGTCATCCTGTGGCTTTTTTTCCGGACATCATAGTGTCATGTTACTGCACAGAGATATGTGGATGCAAGTGTCTAGGCCTAGTATTTTATTTCACTTTCTGTGAACAGTCCTGATAGAGGGCAAAGGGCAAGATAATTATGCTTGCATTGCTGTCAGAGGGCAAAATAATTATGTTTGCATTGCTTTGTGTTTCTGAGAAGAAAAAGCTGCATTTTGTGCTCTTTAGGATTTTCCTTCAAGGCTGGCAGCAATCTGTTACTTCAGGAGTCTTTGGGGCAAGGTGCATTGCATTTACATGATATAAGTGGCAAGCAAAGTCAAGCCACTGAAGCTCTTTTCCTCCTGTGCATTGATATTCTCGCTGATTGAGTCTAAGGAGTAGCCTTTGTTCATTCAGTTATAATACAATTAATTGTTAAGGTACATGATGGGTTACAAGCAGGTAGTATTTATTAGAAGACAGCATGTACTATATAAGCATTGGAAAGTCCATACAGGCAGATTCAGAGACAATACTGATGTTTAGGAAACTTGCACACTGTTTTCTGTGAAAGCAACAGTACTTTTTATTGAGGATTGGTCATTACATGATTTAGGGATGTGTAAGATAAATCTATTTAAATTAGGTGAATGGTCAAATAAATTTATATGTTAGAAGACATATCCTCTGCCAGTAGAATAATGCCAGTTTACATTGGCTTATGATCTGGCTTTAAATAAGTTAGAATATATGTATGGGATCCTCTATAATCTCTAAGCTGATGTGCATGTATATTTTAAATTTACCATGAATAAATTTAGCTTCCTATTCCAGAGAGGTAGACACAGTGTAGATAATTATAAACCAGGACTGAATAAAAAAAATCTCTTGACCCACAGTTATTTATTCAGTTGGCTTACTTAGCAGGGTGGGTGAGTATGAATAGTGATCCAGTCTATCATGTGTGGGTAAAGTTAGCATTTGGGCAAAAGAATGGTGTGAGACCAGAGCTCTGCTAAGCTACTTGAATAATTGATATGAGTTGCTAAAGAGACTTAAATTGTTCAGAAGCCTTCTACTGCTCCCCCTGCCTCCTGCCCCCTTTCCCACATGTAGATGGATTTCATTTTAAGAAATGGACTAAACTATCTTTCAGTTACTAAGCTTAGCTAAATTTACCTGTAAGTAGTGAAAAGGCAATGCCAAGCCTTACTATAAAATCAAACAAATAAACTTGATGTCAGTGACTGTCAGTTTGATTCATCAATAATTGCTTTCTGCAGAATCATTGTTTATCTGGTAAAATCCTGTAAAAAATCCAAGTGCCAATTGTGCTTGACTTATACATTTCATTTATACTCTAACCTAAATGTATATTCATGTATACTCTAACCTAAATATATCTCAGTATCTCAATGTCACAGAAACCTGTATTTTTTAGTCAACTCTTTCCCTTCCTGAAAACTCTATTTTATTTTATTTATTTATTTATTTATTTAATTCAAGGAGGAAAAAACATATTCTAACACTTTATTTTGCAAACTGTGGAGTTGAACTGTCTGACCCCACATAAGAGTGGTTCAGTGGAAGGGACAGGATGGAGCCCCTGGTCACAATGAACTGTAATGGTAGCCCTTCTGGGGCCCCAAGTGAGTTTACGTACAGCTAAATCCTGCTCCGGGTAATACACCCTTATGTTTCCTAATAAAACAGCATTTTTTTTTTCTTTCTTTCTTTCTTTCTTTCTTTTTTTTTTTTTTTTCACTGCTTGAAGTCAAGTTGCTTTTTGCAGGGCACTAAAAGAGAAAACAAAAGGAACTCATTCATGATGGGTCAGTTCTTCAACACAGAGCTAGTTAAATCCTCAGTTGTTACTGTGTGCTATAAACATGTGATTACATTACACACTGCTCATCTCCCTTGTGAGCTTCTGTAGTGTGGCAGCCAGCCTTTCTGTGAGCCTAAAGTCCAATTCAAAACAAATGCAGGACAGGAATTTGAAGGAAGTTTCTGCAGGAAACTACTTGGTGATCTTGATCTGGCAGAACCCCATGTGTGAGGGTTTTGAGAGAGATTTGTATTTATCATCTCAGGGTTTTTCATAGTGCAGCACTTGAGCTGTTATATACAATGTGCTTGCTCTTGGGTAGGCCAGAAATATGACTAAAATATGACTGGGAACTATGGGAAATTATATTAATGATAGATAGGCTGTGTTGAGATAGATGTAACCTATTCTAGACATTATTGGGAAAGAGGACCTGACTCCCTCCAGTCCTTGCTGGGAGATTATTACAGTACAAGACCGTACATTGAGATTTAGATTTCATGGACTTGTTGAGGGGTATTGTACAGTAACAATATATTTTTCAATGCTTTATACCATGTATTAAAGTTTTTGACTGAATATAATGTGTATGCTAGCTACAGAACTTGTGAATACCTTATAATGGGAGACGAATAGTCTGCAGAGACAAAAAAAAAACCAAAACAACAACAAAACAAAACAGAAACAGCAACAACAACAAAACCTCACATCTATTAGCTGCTTAGAAAACTTCCCAAATCTGTTTGTGGCTTTACACTGTCAGGCCATGATCCCCAGCTTAGTAAAAATTAAGTTGTCAGCCCAAGAAATTGTATCAGTTGAATAGAAATGCCTGGGAGATCAGGGGGTGGAGGAGCAGAGAAGTGGGTGAAATGGTTGAGCTGATTTCTTCAGTGTTTTCAGCAGCTCTTCTGTCTCCCCATCTTCTTTGGGTAACCACTGCCCTTTAGTGATGTGGAAAGCATAGACAGAAACAACAGCAAAACATGGATATTTTGCAGAACAGATTAAAATAAAATCTCAGCAAAAGGGATGGTATTCTCATGATTAAACCATTGGATGACTGAACAAAAGCAATCCCAATGCTGTATTGACAGTCTCAGCTGAAAACACCCCATTTGTATTATATACAGATATGTTATTTCATCCTTCTTCTAGGTTTTTATCCTAAGTTACAGTGCTTATGCTTCTGCTTTTAGAGCTCAACTATTTCATGTGCACTGGATATTTTCAGTCTACAGCTACTTCTACTGTAGTTATTATTATTATTACTATTATTTACTGTAATTACAGGTCTTAAAATTATTATTACTTTTTATTTATTTATTTATTTATTTATTTATTTATTTATTTATTTATTATCTTCTGTGTTATCCTCATGAATGTGTTTCCTTGATAATGTGTCTCACTATACATATTCCTTTGTGGATAGAAACCACAGCTCAGATGATTATTAGAGGGCTTTTCCCCACAAAAGAGCATCCTATTCAGTGGAGTAATCATGAGGACACGTGAATCTTCAAAAGCTCCTGTGGCACATAAACTGGGTAAATTTCATTCTAGATAATTAGTAGACCTGGCTGGAAGTTTGAATGGGAAAAAAAAATAAAATCCATTAAAAATAAGCCTATTTAAAAACTGAAAAATGTAAAAAAAAAAAAAAATAAATCTACTTCTTCAAAAATAGCTACTTTTCAGCTAAAAATATTTAAATTTTGCCTTCTACTTTTAAAATTCTTTCTGACATCACATGTGATGGAATAAATGGCTGTGACTAGTCTCTCTCACTTAGTTTCCCATTGTTACTATTCCTTTTTGCATTTTTTTTTTCAATTGTGTAAAATTTACTGGCTCAGAAATTTTCAGAAAAATCAAAAATTAAAATTAGTAAATTTTAAGAATTTTAAAAATTTCCAAGAATGTTTAAAAGAACAAGCATATGCTAAGTTAATATGCCTGAAAATTGAAATTATTTTTCTAGATTTTTCATTACATTTTTATTCTGTATTTAAGGGCTTATGATTTTTAGAGCAGGGAATATTTAGATGAATGCTGCAGGGTATTAATTAGAAAAGAAATTAAAGCACAAGTGTTTTAGAGTATTTCTTAATTTATACAGACATTCTGATCCAAAGAAGACAGAATAAGTTCACTCTGCATTTACTTAAACAAAAACAAACTGCATTTATTGTCCACAGTATTGTTACTTGATTTGTGCTGTTACTTACTGAACTTCTTTACTTACATTTGATGCAAAAGTAAATGTTTCATAGGTACGGTGTCAGACTTGTTCCTGAAATAGAAATATATTTTTAGAACTCTTTAACAAATGCCTGTTTTTATAAAAAAAATTCCACTCTTATGACTCTGAGAGACCAAATCACCTCAGAAATGGTGCTTGTTTAGAATGACTTGCTGGAGAGATCTAGCCTTCTTCAGAGACCATAAAAAATGTCATTGAAGTATGAGGGGAAAAAAAAAGAACCAAAATGCCTGGAGTTGGTTTTGTTCTTGTATTTCAAATTTCATTTTGTAACTCTTGTATTGTTTTGGGTCCTGGTGCAAAGAGCATTTTCTTATGAAATTGTATCCAACTGGGAGATTCTGATCAGATTTTATTCAACAATCATTATCTGTACAGTGCTCAGTAAACTCTGTAGATTACATATATTTTTTAAGTTATGGTGTTTTTTTTTTTTTGTTTTTGTTTTTGTTTTTTTTTTTTTTTTTTCAAAATAGATAGCTTCCAGTCTCTACATTTTTTGCTATTAAATTAAATTGAAATTTGATTTAATTTAATTTAATTTAATATTTTATTTATTATTTTATTTTATTTTACTTTATTGATTAGTAATGGAGAAACCCAGCAGGAAAATACCCAAATATACCGAAGTTTTGTTTTTATGTATTTATTTATTTAATGGGTAGTTATTTTTTTTTACAGTTGGCAGCTCAGAACCTTTTTCATAATAATTTTTTGCATGCAGAGAAGTCTGAATACTTCCTTTCAGTTTTGGTGGCTGGTGGCATAACAAATTACTACCTGCAGAAGGTACTCCAAGAATAGGGCAGGACTTCAAACTGCTCCATAAGCCAAGTACCATGGTAGTTGAGAAAAGAAATAAGTCTGGGAAAGGGCAACACAACAGTATCTCAACAGTATCAGAATGAACACAAGTTTACATAAATATGTACACCTTTCCCAGATATCTCTTCATGATTGTCAAAGTTGAATTTTCTTCATCTTCACTACATCTCTTATGCACTTAGATCTACACTGAAAAGTGAGCAGCCAAGGTATAGATAGGGACCTTAGGAAGGGATATGCTTTTGGGGTACCCATTTATCTCCATCAATTATGGAGAGAGACCCAACACGTGTCATGGTTTGGATCTCAGCAGGCTGACGTGTGATGAATCCTGTTTACATAAACTACATTTCCAGGAAAGCGTAGGTCCTTTGCCAGCATTGAAAGACAATTCATCTTCCAGCTCAGGAAGTCCCCTTGTTAGAAGCTTGTTAGAAGCAGGGTTGATGTATCATGAATGAGATCTATTACTACTGTCCTTCCTAAATGTTTGCTTTTTGCCACTGTCACTGGGAGCTCAACAAAGCAGAAACAAAGCAGGTGGGCTTGTGGTCTAAGCTGGTACAGCCATCCACAATTTTAGGTTCTTGTGAGAAAAAATTTTAAAAATATCAGCATTTTCATGTTGTCTCCTGTCTAAAGGAGCCAACAATTTTACCAACCAACCAAACAAAAAAACAAACAAAAAACCCACAATACTCATGTTTGCATTTTCTTGGAGTTCAGCCTTAAAATGCTGTCATACCTCCACACACTACCAATAAAATATTTTAAATGATTTACCATCTCTACTGTTTTGGGGGAGGGCATATTTGAGATAACACTGTGACAACTATGGACGGAAATTTGACTGAACTTTGTGTGGGTGCATAGTTGCCTGGCAGTAGATTTTGTTGTAATCCTTGGGCTCTACTCCTAAGTTATTTCTGCTGGAAATACTTGGGCATGTGTCAAATTTCTCATCTGTCCTACATCTGATTTCCCTTCCATGGAAAGCAGGAGAGAAAGTCGGAGCGGAAGGTGATGTGCACTTATTCCAGTACACAGTGAGAAAACGGCTGATGTGTGTCTCTCTTGAATAAACATGGGGGATGTTCTGCTGGACATCCTCAGCTAGACGAAGTACAGGCAAGGTTATGAGAAAGGGTTACCATCTCTTTTTGTCTCTCAGAAATCCAGAATCTCCCGGCTTGCTTCTGATGGCTACAAGAGACCACTCAGCATGGCAGTGCCCACTCTGTGTTCAGCCAAAATTATGTGGGTGGTGGATGATGTTGTAGACCTTTATCTTAGGGCAACAGTGAAAAGACTGCACTGGAACATGGGGAAAGCTGGGAGTGGGTGACAGCATCTATAAGAATCTCTTATTCCTGAGGTCTCTTCTCAGGTTAATGGCACCCTAATAAACACCTGTTTCTGTGCCTTGCTTTGCCTGGCCATTATAAAGCTGAGCATGAACTGTATACCACACACATCACTTGGATTCAGCATGGTACAGGTGTTTTTTGTTGTCCCACACAGGGACTTTTGCATGTTTAGTTTGCAAGAGGAAAATAGAAGGAATATAGTTCTCTTAAATTGTGTTTAGATCCATTCAAAGGTACAGAACATTATTGAAATTTACTTTGTCTGATTTTTTTTTCCATTTTTAAATATTGAAGTATTTTGACCAGTATGGTGAAAAGCTCTTCTGGCAGTATTACTTAGATTAATTGTTATAACAAACAATTTTACAGAAATATGATCTGTTACACATTCCTAAAAGTAATATATTTCCCTGCACTTACTGTCACTGTCCAGATTGCTGTTCTATAGCTTTATAACTTACAGTAATAAACACTGGACAGTGATCATTGTACAACAGTTTTATTAACAACTATTTAAGCATATTTTTTAAAAATATGCCATGATAAAAACTACCAAGTGTCCTGGTTTCAGTTAGAACAGAATTAATTTTCTTCCTAGTAGCTGGTGGAATGCGGTGTTTTGGCTTAGGATGAGAAGAGTGCTGATAACACCCCGATATTTTAATTGTTGCAGAGCAGTGCTTATACCAAGCCAAGGACATCTCAGCCTTTTGCTCTGTCCTGCCAACAGGCAGGCTGGGGGTGCAGTAAGAACTGGGAGGGGACAGACCCAGGACAGGTGACCCAAACTAGCCAAAGGGGTATTCCATAGCATCTGACGTCATGCTAAACAATATATAGGGGTGGCTAGCCGGGGGGAGGGGGCCGGACTGCTCGGGGTTAGGCTGGGCATCGGTCAGCAGGTGGTGAGCAATTGTATTGTGCATCACTTGTTTGTACATATTTTTATTACTTTCCTATTATCACCATTGTATTATTATTATTATTATTGTTATTTTTATTTTTGTTATTATTATTTTCCTGTCTTATTAAACTGTCTTTATCTCAACTCACGGGCTTCACTTTCCATTTCTCTCCCCTGTCCCAGAGAGGGAGGGGGGAGGGTGAGCGAACGGCTGCGTGGTGTTTAGCTGCCGGCCGGGTTAAACCACGACACCAAGTAGCAAACAATCTTGGCTGCACAACATGTACAGCTGCCATTAATGTTAATCAACAGGACTGTGTGGGTAACTCAACATAAGCTCTGATAAAAAAATTTCACTATCAGTTAGACTGACGGTAATGAAAACGACATATATGTTGGTAACTGTAAATGAAAGGAGAAAATAATGGATAAGGAATCAGTTACAGTGCAGTTGCTGTCATCCATCCCCAGTACCATGTTACCTGAGATAGTATGGGATGCTGTTGTACATTTATTCCCTCATTGGACCTGGGAGACACGCCATGTTTTTATTCCTTTTCATTGGCCCAAGACTGAATAGCAAGGCCACAGGTGAGTTGTCTGGGTCCTTACTAGCCCTCATGTACTGACCCAGAATTACTTTCACCCTAATATCCCCAATATCCTGACCAAGACACATGTTCCTTCTTTTTCAGATGTTGAAAATGAGTCTAAGCATAGTGACATAAGCATTTACGTGGTTGAGTATTATAGACTCAGAATAGTTTGGGTTGGAAGGGATCTCTTCAAATATCATCTAGTGCACCTGGGACACCTTTCACCTGATCAGATTGGTCAAAACCCAGTCAAACCCGACTTTGAACACTTTCAATGATATGGCTATCCACAGCTTCTCTGAGTGACCTGCTCCAGTGAGTCACCACCTTCATCATGAAAAAATTCTTCCTAATATCCAACTGAATACAACTGAATATATATACATATACACATATATCTTTTTTCTCTCTCTCTTTTTATTTTTTTTATTTTTTTTTTTTATTTTTATTTTTATTTTTTCCCCAGAATACTTGACTACTTAATCTTGTTGACTTCAGTAGCAGTTTCCTGGACTTTTCTTTGCATTTTGATAGTATCTTGTGATTAAAAGCAAACAAACAAGCAAACAAAAAAAACAAAAAACAACAAAATAACAATCAACTAACTAACAAACAAACAAAAACATCCCTCAACCCCACACCTATCTGCCTTACACTAAGTGGTACAGATTTTCAGCTCATATTTACAAGAGCAAAGACTCCTTCACTACATTAAACAAAGAGAATTTTTCTGCCATATTTGGCTTGCTGGGAATAAACTTTCATATGATAGGTGTGCCTACATAGTAAAGTCATTTTCATTCAACTGAACTTGCATGCTTCTTCTAGTTCCTAAGTAGTTTGTTGCAGAAAATTTTCAGGCTTTGAAAATATCAGTATGAAACAATATGCTTGAGCAAGTTTTCCTACTGGTTTTATGGATTGGGGTTTCGAATGGTTCTATATCCAGGAGACCAGTGACAAGTGGTCAGTGTCCCTCAGGGGTCTGTCATGGGACCAGTGCTTTTCAATATCTTCATTAATGACATAGACAATGGGATTGAGTGCACCCTCAGCAAATTTGCAGATGGCACCAAGCTGAGTGGTGTGGTTGATACCAAAGAAGGAAAAGATGCCATAAGATGCCATTCTTATGGCATGGACATGGACATGGACATGGACATGGACACGGACATGGACAGGTTGGAGAAGTGGGCCCACGTGAACTGCATGGGGTTCAACAAGTGGAAGTTTAAGGTACTGCACCAGGGCTGGGACAATCCCAGACATTAATACAGGCTGGGAGAAGAACTCCTTGAGAGCAGCTCTGCAGAGAAGGACTTCAGGGTTCTTGTTAGAAGGAAGGCTCAACATGAGCTGGCAGTGTGTGCTTGCAACCCAGAACTGCATTCTGGGCTGCATCAACAGAGGTGTGACTAGCAGGTTGAGGGAGGAGATTGTCCCCCTCTGCTCTGCTCTTGTGAGACCCCACTTGGAGTGCTGTGTCCAGGTTTGGGGCCCCCAGCACAACAAGGATGTGGAGCTGTTAGAGTGGGTCCAGAGAAGGGCCACAAAGAGGCTGAAGAGGCTGGAGCATCTCTCCTATGAATAAAGACTGAAAGAACTGGGAATGTTCAGCTTGGAGAAGATAAGGCTCTGGAGTGACCTCATTGCAGCTTTAAGACGTCTTATAAAAAAGATTGAGAAGGACTCTTTACTCAGGTAGATACAAGGGGAAATGATCTTACACTGAAAGAGGATAGATATAGATTAGATATTAGGAAGAAATTCTTCCAAATGTAAGGGTAGTGAGGCAGAGGAACGGCTTGCTTTCTGCCTGAAAAGTCGATGCCCCATCTGTGGAGGTATTCAAGGGCAGGATTAATAGGGTCTTGGCCAACCTGATTTAGTGTGTGGCATCCCTGCAGTGGGGTTGGAATTAGATGATAAGGTCCCTTCCAACCTAAGCCATTCTATGATTCTATGATTCTATTAGATAAAGGAGTAAGTCCATCAGAAGAAGAAATTTCAGAAACAAAAAACTTAAAGCATGCTTCTCCCCTGTATGTGACCTTCATGAATAAATCTATTATGAATTCTGTCTAGTGGCATGAAATTGAATTGGTTATTTTAAACTTTTCACCAGATTTTCACACAGAAGCTCATTTAGGCTGCCATTCAGAGTAATTTTCTGAAGTTCTGTCTAGAGTGCTTGTCTGTGAAAGACATAATCTAAAAACCATCAATCAGCAAAACATGAAAGATAGGTAAGGATATTTTGACATTGTTACTATAATTTTTCCAGGCAGCATCATCTCCGGTGGTGTTGGTTTAAATAAGTTTGGGTGATGGACGTGTGAGAATTTAGTTTTACAGATCAATACTAACAGGGATTATTCAATTTTATAGGTCAAAAATGACTACATTATTTCTTTGTCCCCGATTTAAAGATTTAATTGGCACAAGTTTTTTAACTGATTTTTCTCCTAGCTTGCTGTATTTTTATTATTAGAGCTTTTCTCTTTTCATTTGTGTTGTCCTCCTGTCAGTGCTTGGAAGCTGTACCTAGGATATGTGCTACCTGTTAATTGGTGGTGTTGGATGAATTCTTCTTTTACTCTGTGCCTTCTGGTTAAAACCTCCTGAAGCCAGAATGGAAGAACATCTCATTATTTCAGCCCATTTCTTTATTTCTTTTTAAATGTTCATAAGAAGAATATATCTCCTTCATTTGAAGTATCTAAACACCCACATATATTTTCTCTGTTTTTAACTTTCTTGAGCTATATTTCAGTTCAAGTGAAATACTGCTTTTTTTTTTTTTTAAACTTTTTGTTGTTGTTGTTTTTCCTTTCCTTTTTATTTATTTATTTATTTATTTATTTTTGACAGACTTAGCAGCACTAGGTACCTTTGTTTAAGCAGGGCTAAATCAAGGGGCTGAATGTATGGAAGCAGGGATCAAGCCTACACTTTTATGAAATGAGAAGAAAAAGCTAGTGGAAGGTCCCTTAACTCTTCTTTTTCCCTCTTCTGTGTATTTTCTCTGTATATGGTCTGTAAATTCTCTGCCCTTCCTAGACAGGACTTGAAGAAGTGTCATTAAATCACCTGTGAAATTCTGGTCTTCATGTTATTTTTCCTGAGAGAGATAGCATCTTATGGACAACACAAACTGGCATTCACTTTTACTTCCACAGTCTCTTTTCCTCTATGCATACCCCTTGATTGTCACCATTTCAACCAAAATATTAAAATATTTTTTTCTTGTCTCTGTTTCACAAATCTGTTATTCTGGCTGGCATCCCAGAGTGTGTACTGACATTACAAAGCAGTATCTTCTCCCACCCTGCCTGGTTTGAGTTAAATGGTAGGCAGATTGCTGAACTTAAAGCTGTGCTGGCTCTATTTCTCGTACATGTATATATATATATATATATATATATATTTTTTTTTTTTTTCTTTAAGGTTTCCCAGTCACCCTGCCAAGCAAGCAGAGCTCTAGTAAACAAGAGGGAGGGGGAGTACGTTGCACCAGGGTGCACAGAAATCCCTCTGCAAGTGGAAGTCGAATTTGACCAAGCATTCATAGAAACTAAGAGGTTACCTCAGAGTTAACACTGAGGCACTGTTTCAGTACTATAGCTAAAAGAATTTCCTTTATTTTTTTTTTATTCTTACTATTTTTTTCCTTCTTTTATTTCTTTGTTTCTTCTTTCATGAAACAAACAAACAAACAAACAAAAAAAAACCTGGCCCTGCAAAGTCTTCAGCCATAAGCAGATATAATGTTTACCCATGTGTTTACTTCAAATGTCCCCTTCATGGACTGGAAAACTGTTTTTGTTTTAATGATCCAGATAATTCAAACAAATTATTTCTGTTTGAAAATAGAAACCCTGCTTCACTGTTCAGGAAATCCCAAAACAATTATCTCCGGGCTGATTACAGTATTTAATTTGAATAAAAAGAGCTTCTCTGTAGTGATACTTTTGTATACTTGCCCAGCAGCACTTTCATGCTGCCTCAGTTCAGACCTCTGCCTGTTCTCTCTCTGCTTCTTCTTGTTATTATACTCAACTTTTAAAAGCTCACTTGCTCTGAAAAACAAGCCTGATGCTTTCTCAGTGAAAGAATATGGAAATGTAGCAACTGACTTCATGTAAAAATGGTTCTGATCCTGAGGAGAAAGATTCTTGTCCTTCAATGATACTTAAATTTCCATATTCTGCTCTTAAAATAAGACAAGAAAGGTTTAAACCTAAAATACACTGAACAGTTTGCTGTGTGTGACTTTCACAAGAGCCTGGCACTTCAAATATCCATTGACTCCAGTGGAGGCTGCAAATAAATTCATTTTTTGAACTTTCGACTTTTTCTAGAGTCTGCAAATGCAGATTCAGAGCACAAACTTCATTCCTAAGAATTAGAAATTCACTTGTCATCCAGTGCTAGTAAGAACTTTTCCTGGTATATTGGGATGGGCAGTGATTGAAACTGAATGAAGGAAACACATCAGCCTTCACATGAGTTTCATCCATAGTTATTTGTATGTAACAGTTGCAGGTGTCATTTCTGTCTTTCAGGTGATTAGCTTTTTTGATTGTCATTACATTTGTCCTTCTATATTCCTTCAGGGAATGTAGATGGCTGACAGGAGAGCAATGTATACTGGGAAGGCTGGGATAGAGGGGGAGATGTAGATATTCTGTGAAGCAATGTTTTCTCTCCTGGTAGAGAGGAAACATGTAGGTCCTGTTAAACAGTCTCGTAAGTAATACTCAGATATTGACCTGCATATCTCACCATCAGTCAACAGAAAGATCAAGCATGAAACTCCATTCAAGCTCTCGCTTTGGTCTTCTGAGAATTGAGACCTGAGAGATTTTTCTTACTCACTGGACTCTGCTGAAAACAAATCCTTCAATTTCTTGACATTTCTTGGTAACATCTATCATGGCTGCAAAACTGACGATGGCCTCTCCATGTAATTCTGTGCCTGGTCCCCATGTATCACCCCACCATGATGCTCACTTTACTTCATTTATCTGCTATTCCAGTCAACTACCACCTCCCCATTAAGCTGGATGCAACAATTATCTTGTCTGCCTTCCTCCTCCTTTCCTTTGTAGGGGTGTGTTCAGGAAAGGATGTGGAAAAACAACTAGCTTTTGATAAAATCAGGATTACTGGGAAGAAAGTTCATACATACATGCAGAAAGGCTGACACATATAGGTGGACTGGGGAGAGGAGGAATGCAGCAGAACACTTTGAAGGTTGGTATTCTTTGGGAGGGTCGGTCTTGCTGTTAGTGAGGATTTTTTTTTTTTTTCCTGGTTCCGCTTGTGGTTCCGCTCGAGTGGGCAGCCGAGCTCCACCACAGCCGCTCTCTCACTCCCCCTCCTCAAAGAGGAATGGGGAGAAAATATGTGAAAAGGGCTCAAGGGTTGAGATAAGGATGAGAAAATCACGCAATAATTATTGTAACGGGCAAAACAGACTCGGCATAAGGAGATAGTAAGATTTATTGCCTATTACTAACAAGCTAGGGAAGTGAGAAACAAAGAAAAAAGCAAACCAAAAGCATCTTCACCCCCATCCACCCTCTTCCACCTCCTCCCCCCGAGCGGCGCAGGGGAACGGGGAATGGGGGTTATGGTCAGTCTACAGTGCTTCTTCTCTGCCGCTCCTTCTTGGTCACTCTCGTCCCCTGTGCTGTGGGGTCCCACCCATGGGATACAGTCCTTGATGAACTGATCTGGCGTGGGCTTCCCACAGGCAGCAGCTCTTCCAGAGCTGCTCCAGATATGGGTCCATACCACGGGGTCCATCCCTCAGGAGAAAACTGCTCCAACCTGGGTCCCCCACGGGCAGCAGCTCCTGCCAGGTCACCTGCTCCTGCGTGGTCTCCTTTCCACGGGCTACAGGTCTGGCCAGGAATCTGCTCTGGCGGGGGTCTTCCACAGGCAGCAGCCTCCGTCGGTGCAGGGCCACCTGCTCCAACGTGGTCTCCTCCACGGGCTGCAGTGTGGAACCCTGCTCCACCATGGTACTCCATGGGCTGCAGGGGGACATCCTGCTTCACCATGGTCCTCACCACAGGCCACAGGGGACTTCTGCTCTGGCTCCTGGAGCACCTCTCCCCCTCCTTCTACACTGACCTTGGCACCTGCAGGCTGTTTCTCACTCCCGGCTGCTGTCTGGCGCAGCGTTTTTTTTCCTGTCTTAAATATGCTCTCACAGAGGCACAAACAACATCGCTTATTGGCTCAGATCTGGAAAACAATGGGGCCCTTCCCAAACATGGGGCAGCTTCTAGATCTTTCTCACAGAAACCACCCCTATAGCCCCCTGCTACCAAAACCTTGCCACGTAAACCCACTACAAGGAGCAGAGATAGTAGCAGAGCAGATGAAAGGGAAATGAAAGGAAATGCAATGTGCCAGGTGCCTTCAGTTGGGTCACAGAGATAAAATCTCTGAACTAGCTTGGGAAGTATTTAGAAAAGAAATGCAGAATCGGAAAGAATGTCTTTTACCATTGAGTTCTTTTTCCTTTTGCCATGGACACAGCAGTAAAGTAGAAGTCCTTAATCGTGGCTGATAAAACTTACACTTGAAGATGTGATTTTGACTTTTTGTTCTGTAGGGCTTCATTTCAAGCCTCTGCAATGCTTTAGAATGGATGGACAGCTAAGCACCACTACACTGCTCTCTCAGTCCTCACTCCACAACAACTTTCCTGCACAGGTAGAAACTGTCATCTAACTCCCAAAATACATCTACACAACTTTTTTATGTTCAGCAAAATAGTTATTTTCCTTCCCTAATGTTTAGAGAAAGCTTTTCTCTACCCTTTATTTTTTCTAACAGTAGGATTTATCTTGGCCTTCCTTTTGCTAACCTTAGCAGGTCAAGATGGCCATTTGGGCTCCTCTTGAAATAGACTCCAACGTCTTGGCCATTCCTGTAGCATCTTCTCTTCCCCACATCATTTTGATTTGTCTTTCTCAAATGTATTCAGATATAACTGTCCCAATACAACCTGGGGATGTATACCTGTGCCTTTTATGATATTAATTGTGGATGAAACCAAGCTGTGTGGTGTGGTTGACACATTGGATTGAAGCAATGCCATCCTGGGGACCTTGACAAGCTTGAGAGGTGGGCCTATGCGAACCTCACGAAGTTCAACATGGCCAAGTGCAAAATCCAGTACCTGAGTTGAGGAACTCCCAAACATGGATGCAGGCTGGGTGGTGAGTGAATTTAGAGCAGCCCTCTGGAGAAGGACTTGGGGGTCTTGGTGGACAAAGAACTGAATATGAATCAGCAATGTGTGCTTGCAGCCCAGAAAGGCAATCATATCCTGGGATGCATCAAGATAAGTATAGCTAGCAGGTTGAGGTAGGTGATTCTCCTGCTTTACTCTGTCTGCCTTCAGTAGTGCCTTCAGCTATGTAGTGCCTCAGCATCAGCAAGACTGAGGCATCTAAGAGAGGACCCAGAGAAGGACCATGAAGATGAACAGGGGGCTGGAGCACCTCTCCCATGAAAACAGGCTGAAAGAATTGGAAGAAGAGAAGGCTCCAAGGAGACCATATAGCTGCATTCCTGTGCCTAAAGGAGGCCTACATGAAAGATGGAGAAGGACACAAGAGTGTAGTGAAAGGACAAGGGGTAATGGTTTTAAACTAAAAAAGTTTAGGTTAGGATTATATATTAAAAATAAATTCTTTATTGTGAGGGTCATGAAGACCTTGAACAGATTGCCCAGAGAAAGTGTGGCATCCCTGGAGGTGTTGCAAGGCCAGGCTGAATGGGACTAATGGGCAACCTGGTCTAATGGGAGGTGTCCCTGCCCATGGAAGGGGAGACAGATGATATTTAAAAATCCTTTCCAACCCAAACCATCCTGTAATTCTATGATTCTACAATACTTGGCCTGAACTTTCTGCAGCCATCTTAGACATAGTACACTGTACATTGTTACACTGGCTCAAAAGACGTGAATTGGCTATGATGCTACATTGAAAAACCAGTTGCAACCCCCTGACTTTTTCAATACTGGTATTTGAATACCTTATGCTTTGTTTAGGGCCAGATGCACCCACAGGAAGGCAGATAAAAACACGCAAATAATGTCTTGACACAGATGTGCAACCAGAACTGGTTGCATTTAAAAAGTGTAACAGACATTGAAGTGTATTATTAAGAAGATCTATTCTGGTAGAGTCCTCCAGCAACTAAACCGAAGAGAACCTTTAACAGAAAAATAAAGCATATGACATATTACTTCAAATCTGCAATAAAGAAAGGAACAAAATACACCTCTGTATCTTCATACCTGGACATGCAAGAAGTACACATGAGATACGAAACTGTTACACAGCTCCCTCTTTTGCCCTGTTCAAGCTGCTGCTGTTACACTGGACTCAGGACAATGTCAGGATCTTTCACCTGAGAGGCAGTCAAGTGAATCGCTTCACCTGGGCCATGCTCTCCTGACTCTGAAAGGCAGAGTGCTAACATGCAATAAAACAAACAATTTAGAGCAATAATACATCATTCCAGGAAAGGCAGATTCTATAGAGTATATTCCCATATATTTTATCTTCATCCTGTGTTTTCTGGAAAACTATGAAATAACTAATCAAGATTACAAACAGAAGGGTTATGTAAATCTTTCCTTTGTCTTTATCTTCTTCAGTGGTTTATTAAGGATGAGATCTAATCTGCAGAGTGAAGTTTGATCTTAGTTTGCCCAAAACCTATTAAACTTGCAAGAAGGGACATTACCAACTGCTGTTGAAACAGAATTGATATGTTTTTGTTTTTTTTTTGTAGTTCAGCTAAATTGTGGAAATGACACAATATTAATTCCCTCTTCTACCCAATAGCATGATAGATCGAAGTACTTAATGTTCTCGTTTATATATATGGTGACAAATTCTCAGGTGCTGTACCTGTTTTAGCTGAATGAAGGTCAATGTGTATGTTATAAAGGTTATGGTATATGCTATTGCATCTGAAATATTTTTGAAAGTGTTGCTTCCTGTACATTATATTCTGTATATGACATGAGATCTGAGAGGAAAAAAAAAAAAAAGATTTTTTTAATTTTAATTTTAAACTTAGTTGTCATCTGGTTTGAGAGGATCACTGTCTTTAGACATGAAGCAGAAAGCAGGATGAGGAACAGAATGACAATTTGTAAACTTATGGAATTATTTTTTCAATGTACTAGAAATTGAGAATTTTGTGCTCGTTAGACAACCCATATAGCAGTTTTCTCATACTCCATTTATATCACTTACCTTGCAATTCTTACCAAAGGACATTTCAAAAGTTGCTTTGTCACCTCCATATCATTTGCCTGTGCTTCAGTGAAGAGGGAGACAGGAGAAAGAACACACTGTTATTTAAATATGAGGACATGGGCTAAAAATTTCAGTACTGTGAATGGAGATTTAGAAGTATGATTTTCAGAATTATGCGTACTTCCATGATAAAAGGCTAGGCATACTGCTGAAAATTTACTCCTTTCTTTTCCCAGGTCAGGTTACTGCTGCTTATGTGTAGTACAGATCTGCTGTGTCAAGGCGTGAGATACCCTGATATCTATGGGTTTCCCTGTATTTCATTTCATTTAATTAAAGTGAACTGACTAGCTCATAGTACCCAAGAAGTAGATGTAGCTCCTTGCAAATCACTGATTAAGAGAGAACTAAATCATAATTATATCCTTTTCCTCATTTCTGTTTGATAATGTATTTCTCTAAATCCTGAACCCTGTGGGCTTGGGCAGGATAATGTTTTGAGTTAGGTGGGGCTGAAATTTCACCTGAATGGCAAAAAGAGAAGGGCGTCAAATGCACAGAGACCTGGGGAGAGCAGCTGATGTGCACAAGGGCAGGTCAGCTGGAACTGGGACCACAGAAATAAGAAAAAGAGGAAAAAAATAAAAGAGGAGAGCTTAGAGAATTTTTCACAGAAAAAAATTCACAGGTGCAGAGAGGCTGGAGAGAAGGGAAAGCTTTTTCCCTACACCAGTGGTGGGGCTGTGGTCTAGGGAGGTAGTGTCATCTCCCTCCTTGATGGGTCTCCAGCCCCTAAAGGATAAAGGCTTGAGCAACCTGGTCTGACCCCACAGTAGGGTCTGTCAAGCTGGAAACCCAGCTAGGTCCTTGCTGGCCTGAATCGTTGTGCATCACTAAGTGAGTAGGCAGGTCTATTCTGACAAAACATTTCACAATTTGACAACAGTTGATGATGTTAGTGAGAACTTAAATTTTGAAAAAAATTGCTCAAAGACTGTGCATTACATTTAAGCAATAAAAAAGCCAGTGAATCTTAGAATTTTGGTATACTCTAAAAATCATAAGCAAAATGGAGGGGGAAGGGGGGACCAGAGGGGAAAGAGGGAGAAGGAAGAAGGATGTGGTGATGAAAGATATCTATTCCCATATGATAGACCAATGGTTACTTTCTTTATCATGTCTCTTTAGGTCCCTTTAGTTAATACATTAGCGAGATAAGGGAATACCATGAAAAAAAGATTCTGTAATCAGACTATAGTAATGAAAACAATGAGTTAAAAAGAGAGGAAAGAGCAAGGTTACTGGCAGAAGAAAAAATACAATAGCAGTTCTCCACAGGCTGCAAATAATTTGTTTGAGTGCATAATTAATAGATTTGTCAGAAAGTACTTAGATTGTGAAATATTGCAAGTAGACCTCTTTCCAGATGGATTAAGATGAATGGGTTCTCCAGCAGCATATGAAACCTCATTGCTCAGGGGTTGGAGAATTTGCTGCATCTAGATTTATTTGAGTCGCTGCTTCTTTACTGTCTTCCTTCTCTTGCTCTGCTGGCTGCAGGGGAGGAGATGGGGGAAAAGAAAATAAAAGAACGTTTCCAATTCCAGTATTTAATGGTGTCCTTTACCTTAAAGGCATCCAAGCAGTCAAAACTAAATCAGATGTTTAATAGGAAACTATTTACCACATAGAAATTTAAAAGTGATGAATGCATTAACATATACAAAACAATTAAGTTGTATACCAGTGCAGTTCAGAGTGCAGAGCATACCCAACACAGGATATTTTAAAAATCAGTTGACACCATTCAGCTGCAGTTTCAGTACTGGAGTAGAGTAATAATTTGTGATGCCAAAGTGACCTGTAGAAATCAGAATAAACAGCTTATTCTACATTTTGTATTGAATGCTTCTTGGCTGGAAACCTGGAAAGACATTTGGAAAACAGTTAGAAATTCAAGCCAAAAAAGAAATAACTAAAATGTGATAGTGACCACTACTGCAGTGGAAACTCACACTTCTAAGATTAAACAAGAATCAAGGGTGACAGTTACCCAGCTTCTTAATTTTGGATTCTGACTCTTTTTTGCAGAGGCAACATGACAAGGTTATTTGATGTTCCTCTGTCCATTTCATATAACAACAAAAGGGAGGAAATGGAAACTTCTGATAGCAGGTGAGATGTAGTGATTTTGAAATACCCTGTCAATAAAGAAAAAGAAATTGTATTTCTGTCATTACTTTTGAAATCTTTAATAGAGTATGGTCCTTCCACATTCTTAGTAAAGGCAATATCTTTGAGTATAAGAAAAAGGACTACACATGTGAGCTTGCCCAGCTTAAAGTAGTATTCCCAGAGTTCTGAGAAGGCTAAAGGAGGCTTGTTTTTGCATTACACAGAAGCACTCCAAAACACGTTTCCTTGTGCATGCTTGCTAAACATTATTTTCCCCTCCACTTACCATTTTTACCCTCCTTGTCCTTATTTTCCCATTTTATAGTTTAGAAATAATTTGAACTGAGTGGAAGACAATGTTACAGACCCTTTAAATTCAGTGAAGTTTCCCTTTAGAATGCAAGTGCAGTTTAAGCCTATGTCTAATGAAGTTTTACAATGAAAGTTTATATCAAAAGCTTACATATCACATCATTAAAATTCCTTTTTTTTAACCCAATCAGTGTTTAAGCTTTATACCTAGGGTCAGCCTCTAATATTTGATAATTACTGTCATCTTAGCTTGTCTCCAGACCACTTTGAAAGGAGACAATGTTTTAAAATAATATTATGATTTGGCCAAAAAAGTTTTGATCAGAAATTAAAAAACTCATTCTTCTATGTGCTGTAATTTTAAGTTCTGTCTGCACTTAACTGCATAGAATAGCACAGTTGCATATTCAGATGAATACCAAATGTCATTCCTGTGCCCTTCAGATATTCCTACATTCCAGATGAAACTGGAGAAAATGCCATGGACAGAAGACTCAAAACAGCCCTTTAGATTACATTTGTTAAAAGCCAGGCGTGCACAGAATGAGACACTGTTCTAGGACCTAATTTAGGCAGAGGGATGATCAGAAGTGATTGTTATTATTTTCTTTATTTTTTATTATTTTGGGGATCTCCAGCAGAACAGTTTATGAGATCTTATGCAGTAATTCCTGATTCAAATCATGTAAGTGGATTTGAAACAGAGCATGTGCAGATAAGCCAGAGATCTGTAGGAAGCTGGAACTTTCAGTCCTCTGGGAAATTACAACGGTTCGTTAGCAGTTTTCACCAAGAACCGGGATCAAAAACTGTTATATCAGTTATTATTCCTGAAGTTAAATACTCCAAATGTAATTCTGAAGATGACAAAAACTGTCATACTGTAATCTTTGATATTCCCAATGAAACTGAATTAAATGAAATTCAACTGAATTAAAATAAAAAACTTAATTTTAATTTTCAGAAACTGAACTGAAACAGATTAACCTACATTCCTCCTGGGGTATTATTATCCCTAAATGTATATAGTTTAGGAAAATGGGAGAGAATTATAGCAGATATATCAGTATCATGGATCCACACCTATGTGTATCTCAAATATCATCAAGTATGTCTGAGAGATCACGCATATTGCCTTCTGTATAGTGGAGGTCTGTGTCCTGGTTTTGGTTGGGATAAAGTTAGTTTTCTTCAAAGAAGCTCATATAATGCTGTCTTTTGGATTTGTGATTGTTATAAATGGCTCAGGATTCAAATTAGGATTAAATAAAAAAATAGGATTTATTCAAAGAATATAAAGGAATAGAGGTAAGCAAACAGCGCTGGGTGCACTGGGAGTCTCCGCTCCACCAGGACGCACACACCAGTTACATCAAGCAGCTGATTTTTATGCTCCTAGACTAATACATATTCATTACTACTTCTAAAAAAAACAGGTTATTATAATTAGCTTCCGGGGTCCAGTCCCTCCTACTGGAGCATGCGCATCAGTCTCCTCTGGGGGTCTCTAGGGGTCTTTCATGCTGAAGGCTCATAGTCTTCCTCTCCAAGTCCTTCCCCTTTGTACTCCTTTGGCACCGTACCAAGTTTATAGAACATTTTCTGCAGGTCTTGTCTCCCAGCTGTCCTTCAGCTTCTTTTTCCTTCCTCTTAATCTCTTGGCCCCCTGGCCAGATACCAAAGGTCTGCATAGTATCCCATAACAGTCACTAGTTGTTATCAGTTCTGAAACTCCCAGACATCAAACACAAATAGCTTTCTTATTGACACTTCACGAATAATTAAAACATTCTTCCCCAGCCATTCACAGGGACAGTCACATCTATAGCAGTGTTAAGTTAATCTGAAAGAAGACAGGAAAAAAAAGGCTGTAACTGTTAGAAATAGAAGTCTGGAATAACAAAAGCAAACAGGTTCATAAATTTAAGGAGTATTTTCTGAAGACTTGATAAATTGACTAGAATGAGGGGGAGACTGGGACACACTGCATCTGTGGTTCAAGAATTAAATTGCCAGTGCAAGGCCCAGAGGCAGACAGGATTCAAATAGAATTGTTCTTTATGGACACGAATTGTTAAAACACTCCTCACATGATGAAGATAATGGTGATGGCACACTGGTATTTTAGTTGTTGAAGAGCATTCTTATGCATAGCCATGGACTTTCCAGCTTCTTGTGCTGCCGCACCGGTGAGGAAGCTGGGGTTGCACAAGGAGCTGGGAGGGACACGGCCAGGACAGCTGTCCCAAATGGAACAAATGGATGTCTCATACCATGTGGCATCACACTAATAAAATCTGCAATAAAATCTGAGGGAAAGAAGGAGGAAGAGGGAGGAATATTCAAAGTGATGGTGTTTTTCTTCCAAAGAAACCATTACATATGATGGGCCCTGCTTTCATGGAAATGACTGAACATCTGCCTGCCAGTGGGAAGCAGTGAATGGATTCCTTTGTTTGCTTTGCTTGTGCACACAGCTTCTGCTTTACATGTTGAAATGTCTTTATCTCATCCCACGAATTCTCATACTTTTACCTTTCCAATTCTCTCCTCCATCCTGCTGAGGGGGAGTGAGTGAGAAGCTGCATGGGGCTGAGCTGCCTGCTGGGGTTAAACCGCAACAGCCTGGTATGTAGGAAAGACCAGAGAACTAAGCAGTAGTTCAGAAGAATCAATGCAATGCAATGGAAGTTCAGTCTTTCTTGATTATTTTATGTTATGTTATGTTATGTTATGTTATGTTATGTTATGTTATGTTATGTTATGTTATGTTATGTTATATTTTATATTTTATTTTATTTTAGTGTTAGAATAATCAGTATATTCCATTCTTCTACAATCACTGATTTTTTTTTTTTTTTTACATCAAAAAATATTTTGAAATACTTCTCCTACTGTCTTCCCCAAAATGAAAAAAAATGGTCAGAAAAGAGATTTTCTGACTTTTAAAACATTTTATTTTTATTTGAATGATTACTATATTAATTTGTGAAACGTATTTATTTTAATCCATATAGAAATGAGACTAAGTTATGATAGCTCTATGAAACAAGATTTTGCTGATCTTAAAGAATCTTTCCTTATAAGTTTGATGCTGTGTTTCTTGGGCATTAAGAAGGGTGGATTGGTGTGTGTTAATGCTTTAAAGTTTAATAGCTTATTTATTTATTTATTTATTTTTATTTTATGTTTTAGACTTATTTTCATGACTAAGGTGTGACCCAAGGCAAGTTCTGTGTGTAAATGGGATTATCCATCCACTTTGTTCTCAAATACTCATCATTGCAGCTTGTAGCTGATGAGACAGGGAAGACTGAAAGGACTTGTATGGGTTTTTAACTAAGTTACTACTATGGGACTCTGAGACACAGGAGGTAAATTGAAAATGAAGGACATGAAAACTTAGATCAAAGGATTCCTCTGATCCTTTGGATACTCCCATTTTCTATTTTCTATTTATATACATAATCTATCCAGTACACTAAGTGGTTGCAGGTATATACTGCAAAAAAAAGTAGGTCTGGAGGGTCATCCTCAGTCTGTCCCCTAAGGCAGGATCAGCTATGACTCTTATCAGATTTTGATTTAATTGGATTTTACAAGGTTTTAGTGATGGAGCTTACATGACATCCCTGGTCAGATTAGGTATCCTATCTGTGGTGAAGAATACTTGCCTCAAAGCTAAGAAGTATCATATCATCAGATGATATATCGTGTTCTGAAAAATCATACTGATTAAATAACCAATCTGTAAGAACAATGCTTTTACAGAAAGATAGCATTGAGGAAGGCTATTATACAAAATTGAAAATACTGAAGTATTTTCTTTATCAAATAAAACAGTAGGAGCCTTCTTTTTTTAAGCTCTGTGATGAAAACATCCTTTCTGAGTGTTAACTTTTATGCAATTCACCTAGTGCAGATGGCTGAAAGGCCAAGTTCATCATGCCAGGAATTTCATTTATATTGTACCATCCTTCCTTTCCTCTAGTGCAATTGAATCTATGGAAATCTGATGACTTCAGAGGTGGAAAGAAAACACCTTCCTTGCCCCATCTTTAACTTGGAAATATCATGCTCTTGCTCTTGAAATTTTTATGAACTTTTTGATTAATAATAAATAATAAGCAAAATAAATACATTTCTTTATCCTATAGAATGGTCTGTACTCTAAACTTTCACTCAGAAGAATTTGTTCTGTCTGCTAAATTGTCCTGATGAGAGAAATCTGATTGATCAATGCCAAAGTTTCTGCTTTAACCCACACAAATCTTCAGGATGTTTTGTTATGTCCAAAGTAGCGCACCTTCAATATTCGTAGCTCAAAATTGACATGAAAAAGAGAAGCTTAAATCGTTACAGAATCATTTTTGGTTTTGTTTTGTTCATGCGTTTGTTTATTCCCAAACAATCACAGCAGTCCCTGTCTGACTAACAGATGGCTATTTTCTATTTATGTGCATTTTAACTGTTGATCTCTTAGACGGAGAATATGAGCTCTGGAGTCTCAAGGGTACATATTAAAATGGAGCCTCCAACAGCAACATTTTCTATCCCACTCTTGTTGGAATATCTTTAAGCTCCCAGGACCAGTAACCTAACATTTCCTTCAGTTCTTGTCCTGGAAAATTGCAATAGGGTGAAAGACATTGTATTCTGTATTGCAGCAGTGCAGAAACCAGGACCAATCTAATGCTTGAATTGGTATTGGTTGGTTCCTAAAGTTTGTAAACCCAGAGATTTTTAACTTAATTAATATTCTCCACCTTTCTTCATGCTGTGTGAAACTTAACACTGTACTTTACTGCATTCAAAGTACTGTTAGATAATGAAATTCAGAATTCCACTGTTTAATGCTAACAAAATATGTTCAAATAAATTACAGGGTACATCTTAGAAGTGTTAATGTATCTGTTTGATATATCCAGGTGAGGAAATGAAAGCATTGAGGAGTTAAGGTCATCTTTTACTATAACAGCCAGTGGCTTGCAGTGTTTTCTTTCAGGCTGTCTCCATGGAGGATACTTCAGAATGGCCACCTAGTGCAGGTCAGCAACCAGAATTTTATTGAGTGTGGGTGTCTAATTTCCAAGGTATATTCTAAAATAAGCCAGAAATAATGGAGTCTGTTGCAGATGATGTAGCAGGACTGGAAGACCAATTTCAATGGAAGCTGGCATGGGCTACCCAGAGAACTTGTGCCTGACTGGAGAACAAAATTAATGCACAGATTTGTTGGACAGTAGGAAAAGATGCATGTGTGATTCTTAGTGAAATCTGAGTTTTGTTTCAGGGTTTAAACTGTCATTTATTTTTAGCTTGGTGTTCTATGAACAAATAAGCAATTGGTTTTCTATTAATTCAGAGATTTGAGCACGAGCTGTTAGTTATATTTTGCCTACCAAATAGCTCAACATTTCCCTATTTTTCTAGTCAGATCAACAGGAACAAGGTTTACTTTTATGAAAGGATCTTTTTGCACAGACAAACTTTGGTTCATAGAAATCATTTAAGGTAGGACTGAGTTTAAACCTTTCAATTTTTTGGTCTAATAGTTATTCCTACTTGCAATTAAGCTGGATGTCAGAAATGAAACATTACTTTGAAGGCAAGGAGATGGATTACTGGTAGTTAGCTTGCTGTGCTTACCCTGTTCCTAAGCACTGACATTTAAGCTGGTTCTATTTCTTGACTTGCTCTAACATTTTTCAAAATCAGAACAACAATATAATAGATTGTTCTTCTGCCTAGCCGTTCATCTATGGCTGCTTTGTTGGCTGTTGTAAAGAGTCAGCAGGGTTTAAATCTATGAAAGATTCAAGGGAATGTTCTTAACATTTATTACTTTTCTTTGCCACTTTTTACTAAGGGTATAGATCTTTAAAGAAAACCTAGAATTTTGTTTTTCTTCTGTTCTTCTCTGTAGTTGAGTGATATTGCTGAATCTCTACCAAGGTAAAAGGAACTTAACTCATTTAACTTGTCTGAGAAGCTGACCTGAACACCAATAATTGGTTATATTTAGCATACCTCTTGAATATAAAATTGTATGAGGTGAAAGAGGGGAAACAAGTCCTTTTATTATTATTATTATTATTA
The DNA here is from genome assembly GCF_964035555.1 of Netta rufina. Classification (NCBI taxonomy): domain Eukaryota; kingdom Metazoa; phylum Chordata; class Aves; order Anseriformes; family Anatidae; genus Netta; species Netta rufina. The sequence continues at coordinate 67,598,546 of NC_140126.1, forward strand.
TTATTATTTTTTTTTTTCTTTTTGCTGCAAGAATGATGCAGCCAGACAGAAAGTGGAAGATACCCTTCTGCAAAAGTTTGGAGTATTATATAAATCATACAGAGCAGTTTAAAAATATTAAAATTCTTTGGCTATTTTTTAAAATAAGAACATTTGCTATCCTGCAGTTAGTAGACAATATACATTTGCTTTATGAAAGCATAAAGTACTATGAGCTAAAAAGCCAGGTTGCAGCTGTCTCCATGCTCTATTCCTGAAATGAAGCAGCCATGATCAGTAGTTTCTCTTTCTTATTCTCTATGAGGAATGTCATACTGCGCTTTTTCTACTTGAATATAGAATTATAAAGTATTTCTTCAAGTGTAAGTTACCTCCTAGGAGCATGATTAACTTGTGTATCTGTTGTTACAACACTAATGTTAGTGAAGGTTATAATGATTCTTTCCAGAGGAAGCCAGAGGACATTCAAGATCACTAGTGACCACACTTCACTTGCTGAAGAGAATATCCTTTGTAAACGGACCATAGTATGTGCTATGAGTGTCTATCTTTGGGTGAGGAGAAGCCTTTCATACAAATGAATTTTTAAGCAGAAGAATGAAGGAACTTGATAGTTAACTTTGATGTATCCTTTTCCTGTTTGATGATACAGCTTATACATGCTGTATATTTATGTATACATACATTAAAATGGAAGGAAATATGCAATAAGCTAGGAATACTATCATATCGTATAATCATATTGTATCATATCATATTATATCATAATTTATGCAATCTTACTGGGGAAATAAAAGCGTGATTTTGGTGCTAGGGTATGTGTTCATTAGGAGGGTGTGTTGAAGGTCTACCTTACATGATGCTATAATGGTTAACTGTGCATAAGTATTACTCTTCTGTTTAGGAGTGTTTGACATTTATCCCAAGAGATGTATCACATGGATATAACAGTGTAAATCTTTCCACTAAGAAGAGGCAAAGAGATCCTCATAAAATCAGATTAGACAGCAGAGGCACTGATGTGTATTACCGACTGCATTAGCTATCTCTTCCATTAACATGACTGCAGAAGACCTGAAATTTTATTGAAGAAAGTTTTTTTTTTGTTTCTGCCTTTCTGCCACACTTTATCATCAT